>NC_058152.1:10284060-10588227 GCF_011075055.1 Mangifera indica | reverse complement strand
TGAAGCACATGATACACTTTACACTGCCCACTCTAGGGGAGTAAAGATGTATCGGGATTTAAAGAAAACTTATTGGTGGATAGGTATGAAGAAAGGTATTGGTGATTATATAGTTAAGTGTTTGGTATGTCAACAGGTCAAGGCCGAGCATCAAAGACCTTTAGGTTTGCTCCACCCACTTAGTATTCCTGAATAGAAGTGAGAAGATATTTCAATGGATTTCATCATTGGCCTACCTCAAGTACAAAAAGACTATAATGCACTATGGGTGATTATAGATAGATTGACTAAACTGACACATTTTATTCCAGTGAAAGATAGTTTTGCTTCAGATCAACTGGCCCAGATTTATGTATGGGAGATTGTAAGATTACATGGTGTACCCAAAACTATTGTGTCAGATAGAAACCCTAGATTTGTTTCAACTTTTTGGGGTAGTTTACAGAGAGCATTGGGTACTAGACTGAAATTTAGCATAACATATCATCCTTAAACAAATGGCCAGACAGAAAGGGTGAATCAAATACTAGAGGATATGTTAAGGGTCTGTTGTTTAGATTATAAAATGACCTGGCATGAAATGGTTTCATTGATAGAATTTGCATATAATAATAGTTACCAGTCTACCATTAAAATGGCACAGTATGAGGCTCTTTATGGAAGAAAGTATAGATCTTCATTACATTAGGATGACATAGGAGAGCAAGATGATTTGAGTTAAGTTCTTAGGCTTGAGTTAACCCAGAGGATGGTGGAAGATATAAAGACTATCAAGACTAGATTGAAGCAAGCTTAGGATAGACAAAAGAGCTATGCAAATTTGAAAAGGAAAGAAATAGAGTTTCAACCAGGTGACAAAGTTTTTGTGAAAGTAGCCCCTTACAAGCACGTGATGAGATTTGGAAGAAAATGGAAACTTACTCCAAGATTTATTGGCCTATTTGAGCTTTTAGAAAGAGTGGACAAGGCGGCTTATAGACTTGCACTTCCATCTAGTATGGATCGAGTTCATAATGTATTTCATATTTCTTTATTGAGAAAGTATGTAAGTGATCCTTCACATGTATTAAAATCAAATGATGTGGAATTAAAAGAAGATTTAGCATATGAGGAGTAACTGATGCAGATACTAGACAGAAAAATAAAAGAGCTCCGAAATAAGACAATTCCATTAGTGAAAGTATTATGGAAAAATCATAAGGTGGAAGAAGTCACATGGGACGTTGAGCAATAAATGAGAGAGAGATTTCCCAACCTATTTGTTTAAATTTCGAGGTGAAATTTTTTTAAGGGGGAAGAAATGTAACACCCGAATTCAGGTATGTTAATAAACTCTATTTCAAAATTACCCTTAGAGTTGATTTTATAACTGTTGTTTAAAGAAATTGTAAAAGAATCATAGAAAACTATTAAATGAGCAATAATTTTAAAAAGGGGTAAAATGATCATTTTAGAAGGATTTAAGAGAGAAAATGAGAATGTAAATTGAATGACACTCTTGAAATTATATGGCGGTGCTAAGGGTTTTTGGTAATTGGCTAAAGATAAAATAGTCATTTATGGAAAAAGGTTAAAAGTAAATTAGTCCAAAAAGCTTATAAAACCAACCAACTATTCATTTTCTTCTTCCTTAGTTGAGAATCTCCATAATTGTAACTAAATTTTTTCTTTCAAGCAAAAATTAATCAAAAAACCTAGCTAAACCACCTAATTTTCAGAGCCTTCAGTTATAAAAAGTGTAGATCTATCAATTCTGATAAGTTCTAAAGTAAAAAATTTAATTTTTAAGAGATGTGAAGTTTAAAGTTTTGATAGATGATTATGTTTTTGGTTGATTAAAGTTGCTAGATGATTATATTTTTGGTTGATTAAGGTTGCTAGAAAGAAGAAAAGAATGAGGATAGACTTAAATTACCTAATTAGCAACAAAAATGTAAGAATTTCATACTTTACATACTTGAAGTAATTTGAGTTAGGTTATTCAAATAACCTTTACTTATATAAGTGTGTAAGGTATTAGAATTAAGGTGATTTATGCTTAAAAGAATAAAGAAATTCATTAGGACTTATGATGTAATTTTTAGTCATAAGGGTATTTTAGACATTTCATATTAGTGGATTTTGCGTGTTGAATATGTGGGAAATGATGAAATGATGAATTGATGAAAGAATTTGCACTAAAGGTAAACATGTAATTTTTGACCATAAGGGTAAAAGTGTCATTTTATAACCTCTCCTAACAAATAGGTGTGTTACAGAAAAACGGTAACAGTTTCCCTATTTTAGAGGGCCCAAGGAATTTTTTTTCTTTTTAATTATGCCCTGTAACACTCCCAATTAGCAATTCACATAAACCAGTCCTACCAATCGATTGGATTTTCATTAACTTAATCACAATTAATAAAATAAATACATAACAATAACCATCATAAAAATTATCACCCATAGAAACTTTATAACCAATTTTTCATAATTAGCCATATATATATATACATATATAGATATAGCTATACACAATCACATATATACATATAGGAAACAAAATATAGACATATCCACCAATTTCTACACCAAGTATATGTATATATATATAAGCATATATTCACATATACATCAAAACATATAAATCAACAAAAATATAGTGCCTTCCTCCCTCAGCCTCGTGTCTCACTAGTACTCCCCAGGAACTTTTGCTGCAACTCTTTACCTATAAAATATTAAATTAAACAGAGTGAGCAACCACGGCTCAATAAGAAACTCATACTCAATACTCAAAGCATTTCATACCAGTACTAATCTCTTCTATACTCAACGTGTCTAGGCTATTCATATATAAAATAATTGACACGGAACACGCATTAAACACATATCATAATTCTCTTCTTTCACCAATTTATTCATTTTCTTACTATACAAATATGATTCATTCGTTATGATTTATGCATGTATGAGTGTCATAACTTTTCTATTTTCTGATCATACATTTTTCTCAACTTTTTATCAGTCACATAGGCTTGCATGCATGATTCTGATGCAAATGACTTTCATAAGGATTTGAAGCATGCTTTCTATTTTCCTATATCATAGGAGTCATTATAAAACCAAAAGCACTTGTTTTCCATTTTTCGAAAACATGCATAACTTAGAAAATGTTTTTCCTCTTTCTTTATTTTTTTCTGAAATCATGCATATGCTATGATTCCTCATGTATGCATGTATAACCATAATATGAAATATGCCTATTCATTGTTTTCCCTTATTCTTTTCATTTCTTATCAAACATCATATTATTTTCTCATGCATTTATATATATCTCATGCATCAAATTAATTTCAAATATACAATATAGGCTTAATATAAGGGTTATTCCACATATCATGCACATAATTAAGTAAAAATTAACCTACATCACATAAAATGACACTTTTGCCCTTATGGCCAAAAATTACATCATGAATTCTAATGAATTTCTTTATCCTTTTAAACATAAATCACCTTAATTCTAATACCTTACATACTTATATAAGTAAAGGTTATTTAAATAACCTAACTCAAATTACTTCAAGTATGTAAAGTATGAAATTCTTACCTTTTCCTTGGCTAATTAGGTGATTTAAGCTTACCCTCCTTCTTTTCTTCTTCCTAGCTACCTTAATCAACCAAAAATATAATAATCCATCAAAACCCTAAACTTGACATCTCTTAAAAATTAAATTTTTTTACCTTAGAACTGACCAGAATTGATAGATCTACACTTTTTATAACTTAAGGCTCTGAAAATTAGATAGTTTAGCTAGGTTTTTTGATGAATTTTGCTTGAAGGAAAGCTTTAGCTAAAAATTATGGAGTTCTCGGCTAATGAAGAAGAAAGGGAATAGTTTATGGGTTTTATAAGCCTTTTGGATCAATTTGCCCTTAACTTTTTCCATAAATGACTATTTTATCTTTAGCCAATTACCAAAAACCCTTAGCACCACCATATAATTTCAAGTGTGTCATTCAATTTTCATTCCCACTTTGTCTCTTAAATCCTTCTAAAATGACCATTTTACCCCCTTTGAAAATTATTGCTCATTTAGTAGTTTTCTATAATTTTTTTGCAATTTTTTAAACAACAAGTTATAAAATCAACTCTAGGGGTAATTTTGGAAGTAGAGTTCACTAACATACCTAAATCCTGGTGTTACACATTAAATATGATGTAGGTTAATTTTTGCTTAATTATGTGCATGATTTGGGGAATAGCCCTTATATTAAGCCTATATTGTATATTTTGAAATTAATTTGATGCATGAGATATATATAAATGCATGAGAAAATAATATGATGTTTGATAAGGAGTGAAAAGAATAAGGGAAAACAATTATGGTATACATGCATATATGAAGAATCATAGCATATGCATGGTTTTAGAAAAATAAAGAAAGAGGAAAAACATTTTCTAAGTTATGCATGTTTTCAGAAAATGGAAAACAAGTGTTTTTGGTTTTATAATGACTCATATGATACAGGAAAGCAGAAAACATGCTTAAAATCCTTACACATGAGCTGTACTGTGTGGACAACAAAGAAAAATATCAGTTGTACTGTGTGGACAACAAAGAAAAAATAGTGAAATATGCGTGTAAGAGAGGATTGTACCTTGTATGGTGACTGCGAGTACTATCATATGTAGTTTAGACCGGTCAATGAAAATATTTCACAAAAAAAAAAGAGAAAGACTTGGCAAATATTTTATGAAAGTTATTTGCATTAGAAGCATGCATGCAAACCTACGTGGCTAATAAAGAGTTGAGAAAGATGTATAATCAGAAAATAGAAAAGTCATGACACTCATACATGCATAAATCATAACGAGTGAATCATATTTGTATAGTAAGGAAATGAATAAATGGGTGAAAGAAGAGAATTATGATTTGTGTTTAATGCGTGCTCCGTGTCAATTATTTTGTTTGTAAATAGTCCAGACACGTTAAGTATGAAAGAGATTAGTACTGGTATGAAATATTTTGAGTATTGAGTATGACTTTCTTACTAAACCGTGGTCGCTCACTCTATTTACTTTTAATATTTTACAGATAAAAAGTTACAGCAAAGGTTCCCGAGGAGCACAAGTGAGACATGAAGCTGAGAGAGGAAGACACCATATTTTTGTTGATTTATATGTTTTTGATGTATATGTGAATATATGCATATATATATATATACTTGATATAGATATTGGTAGATATGTATATATTTTGTTTCCTATATGTATATATGTGATTGTGTATATCTATATCTATATATGTATATATATATATGACGAGTCATTGAAATTGGTTATAAAGTTACTGTGGTGCTGATTTTTATGATAGTTACTATTAAGTATTTATTTTGTTAATTGTGATTATGTTGATGAAAATCCAGTCAATTGGTAAGACTGGTTTGTGTGAATTGTTAATTAGGAGTGTTACAGGGCAAAAAAAGAAAAAAGAAAATTTCCTTAGGCCCTCTAAAAAAGAGAAACTCTTATCGTTTTTCTGTAACACACCTATTAATTAGGGGAGGTTACAGATCGAGTATTACACCTATGAAATGTTACTCTTTATTTTTTGAACAAACCATGTAAAAAATCAACTTTTTGCTTTCAAATAATAACAATATCGTAGATTAGGCTCTTGGTATTGCTGAACAAACCATGTTAAAAATCAGCTCTCCATTTTCATTTGTGTATTTATTCATATTCTTACACCGAATTCCACCATGGTTTAATGTATTTCTTGCAAACTTCTACACCAACAATAAAGAGTTAACAAGACTCTAATTTATTTCAAATTAAGTTCTATGTATAAAATTTAAATCTTAGTCAATTAATGGGCCAACATTTTTTGTTGTTTAATTTACCTCGAATTTGATAGGTCAAATGATCAACTTCTAAAGTATATAATTTTTTTAAATTAAATTATATAGAAGAACAAAATTGACATCTCAATAAAATTTTCTACTTTCAATTATTAATAAAATTAACAAATGGAGTACATAGAACAACCAATAATTTTAAATTAATTTATTAATGTGTCAAAATATTAAAAGAAATTACTAACGAGTGATACCTAATAACCCTTTTTTTCAATCTATATTAATTAGCATCACTCATTATTAAGTATCACGAAAATGATATATTAATAAGTAATTATTGATTAAAGCGAATTCATTACAAATATATTTACATTGATTGACTCACTCACAAACAAATATATCTGTATTAAAGTGAATTCATTAAAATTTTTAATTAATTTGTCAAAATTTTAGGAGAAATTATTAGATATTAATTACTTGAAATTAAAACATCACTACAAAAAAAAAAGGGTTTTAATAAGAGGAAAATTTTTTTTATTCCCATCGTTAATTCATTTATCAAGAAAGTTAAAACAATAGGCAACGACGAGATTTTCCCATCGTTGAAGTTTTTTAACGAGAAAAAATAGACTTTTAACAACTATATTCTCTTTGTTAAAGTCATAAATTTATTTAATTTTAATAAAAATACAAAAATTAGTCACTAAAATCATGAAAAAAGTTTTTATAATAACCGGATATTATCTGCTCGTTTTTTCTTCTCTTGTTAGTGCTATTTTTTTTTAGTGCATTATCATATCATAAAAGGATTCTAATAATCTTTTAAATCGTTAATAACTCAATTACAAATCATTTTAAATTAATTAATATTTAAAACAAGTCAATTATTGTTTTGGTCTTAATAATTTCCACCAATAGATGAGCCAACAAATTTGCTATCAATAATTTGAAAGCTTAACTGAAAACTTTTACATTTTCTCATTAATGAAATTTCATTATTCTATCAACTTTCAAACGTGAGTCTATAGTAAAGTCATTCATTAAAAAACAAAGAAAAAAATGATATAACAATTAATATCTTAGACAATATAATCTTGTATTAAAATCTTGTGTTGAAATTACAAAAATGTTAACAGTCAACTCTTGCGTTTAAATAATGAAAATGTTAATAGTCAAGTCTTTCATTAAAAGACAAAGAAGGAAAATGATATAGTAATACATATCTTACATAACACAATCTTATATTAAAATTTTGTCGTTGAAATTACAAAAATATTAATAGTCCGCTCTTGTAACTAAAGTGATAATTGTTAAGTTTTTTATTAAAAAACTTAAAAAAGAAAATGATATAATAATATCTTAGACTATATGATCTTATAGGAAAAAATGATGAAACCTCTTGTTTACCTTTAATTATTAAAGAGTTTCTTTTTTACCTTTGGCTAGTATTACATCTATAGAATATTGTTTTTTAATTTCACTATTTAGATAATAACAATATCGTACAGTAAGCTTTTGGTATTTCTGAACAAACCACAAAAAAAAAATCAACTCTTTACTTTCTTTTGTGTGTTTATTCATATTCTTACGCCGAATCCCACGAAGGTTGAATGCACTTACAAACTTCTACAACTACAATAGTCAAAAAAATAATAATAATTCTTAGAAAATTAAAGGGGAAAAAGAAATTACAGCCATTAAATTCACACAATGAGTATCACCTAAATATGAATATGATACATGTTGGTTGTGTAGGCACTTTGTGAGTAAAATTAATGTGTAAATAAATTGAACATGATTTATTTGTTGGGGCCACAAAGCCTAAATCTAATTTTGCAAATTAATTAAGTCAATCAATCACAAGAAATATCGTTTGCATGCAAGAAATAAAATAAATTAACCACAAATAAGCACACAAGATTTATGTGAAAAACCATCCAATGTAGAGGGAAAAAACCACTAGTCGAATTTCGAATGAAATCCACTATCAAGAAAAATCAAATACAATCACCTATAAGTTATTTATAAATTTGAGATCAACGGCTAAAAAATACTTAAATTATTTTCCTAGCCTAAACCTAAAATACTCCGTAATTATGAATCAATACAAAAGAAATAACCATTTAAATAATTTTTGAAATAAACTCTGATGATCTTGATAATATCTAGTGATGAATAAAAAACCAAGGAAAAATCTAACCTTTCTATCTTGATCTATGTAGGCAATAAAAACAAATTCTCTAATGTGTTATTCTTGCTTCATCTTTGTGTTACATTGTATCACTCCAAAAAACCTAAAAAATACATATTTATATCTCTTTATAACAAGGAGGTTAATGTAAATTTATTTTTATTATTTCATAATATGGGTTGGATCTTTGAGCGCATTAGACCAACAATCTCCCCCTCCAACCCATGGGAAGAATGTTAGCTCCTCAACATCACTTGGAACTTTGTCCTTCTATCTTAGCATAGTGTGAATCTTTAATAAAATCACTCGATTGTTCACCACTTCATGAATCCAATGGTACCTCACATCAATATGCTTTGTGCGACAATGATATGTAACATTCTTGCTCAAATTCGAAGCACTCTAGCTATTACAGTTAACCACATACTCATCTAATTCAAACCCAATTCTTAGAGAAATCTTTTCAACCAAAGCATTTTTTTACCTGCTTCAATTGTAGCAATATACTCAACTTCAATTTTAGACGATGTAACACACTTTTGTAGTTTAAATTGCCACGACATAACACTCCCTGCAAAAGTAAACACATACCCTAAAATTGACTTTCCACTATCAAGGTGACATGCCATATCTAAATCAATATACCCATCCAAAATTGGTTTTGAGCCCCTAAAACACAAGCACAACCTTTCAAGTATCTAAAAATCCATTTCACAACTTTCTAATAATCTTTCCCTAGGTTAGAAAGATACCTGCTAACTACGCCAACTACATGAGCTATGTTTAGTCAGGCGCAAACCATAGTATACATTAAACTCCCAACTATAGAGGAGTAAGGAATAGTAGTCATTTGTTCCCTCATTTTCTTGGTAAAATGACATGACTTCTTGTTAAGTTTAAAGTTGTAACATCCGAATTCAGGTGTGTCAGTAAACTCCACTTCCAAAATTACCCCTAGAGTTGATTTTAAACTTGTTGTGTAAAGAAATTGCAAAAGAATCATAGAAAACTACTAAATGAGCAATATTTTTCAAAGGGGGTAAAATGGTCATTTTACAAAGATTCAAGGGACAAAGTGGGAATTAAAATTGAAGGGCACACTTGAAATTATATGGTGGTGCTAAGGGTTTTTGGTAATTGGCTAAGGATAAAATAGTAATTTATGGAAAAGATTAAGGGCAAAATGGTCCAATAGGCTTATAAATTTATTTCTATTCATTTTCTCTTCCATTTTGCCGAGAACCTCCATTGTTTGAGCTAAAAACTTCCCTTAACCAAAATTCATCCAAAAACCTAGCTAAACCACCTAATTTCCAGAGGCCCCAGTTATAAAAAGTGTAGATCTATCAATTCTGGTCAGTTCTAAGGTAAGAAATTTAATTTTTAAGATATGTGAAATTTGGGAGTTTGATGAATGATTATATTTTTGGTTGATTAAGGTTGCCAAGAAGAAGAAAAGAAGGTGAATAAGCTTAAATCACCTATTTGGAAAAGAAAATGTAAGAATTTCATACTTTACATACTTGAAGTAAATTTGAGTTAGGTTATTTAAATAACTTTTACTTATATCAGTATGTAAGGTATTAGAATTAAGGTGATTTACGCTTAAAAGGATAAAGAAATTCATTAGGATTCAGGATGTAATTTTTGGCCATAAGGGTAAAAAGGTAATTTTGGCCATAAGGGCAAAAATGTCATTTTATGTGATATAGGTTAATTTGGCTTAATTATGTGCATAAAATGGGTGATAACCCTTATATTAAGCCTACATTGTATATTTTGAAATTAATTAAATGTATGCGATATATAAATGCATGAGAAAATAATATGATGTTTGAGAAGGAATGAAAAGAATAAGGGAAAATAACAAATGTGCATATTTCATATTATGGTTATATATGCATACATGAGGAATCATAACATATGCATGATTTAGAAAAAAATAAAGAAAGAGGAAAAATATTTTCTAAGTCATGCATGCTTTCAGAAAATGGAAAATAAGTACTTTTGGTTTCATAATGACTCATATGATACAGGAAAGCAGAAAACATACTTACAATCCTTACACGCGAGCTGTACTGTGTGGACAGCAAATAAAATAATCGGTTGTACTGTGTGGACAGCAAAGAAAAAAAATATCAGTTGTACTGTGTGGACAGCAAAGAAAAATATCAGTTGTACTGTGTGGACAGCAAAAGAAAAATATTAGCTGTACTGTGTGGACATCAAAGAAAAAATATGCGTGTAAGAGAGAATTATACTTTGTATGGTGACTGCAAGTACTATCATATGTAGTCTAGACTAGTCAATGAGAAAGAGAGAGAAACAAATTAGTAAATATTTTATGAAAGTTATTTGCATTAGAATTATGCATACAAGCCTGTGTGGCTGATAAAGAGTTGAGAAAGATGTACGATCAGAAAATAGAAATGTCATGGCACTCATACATGCATAAATCATAATGAGTGAATCATATTTGTATAGTAAGGAAATGAATAAATGTGTGAAAGAAAAGAATTATGATATGTGTTTAATGCGTGTTCGTGTCAATAATTTTATATATGAATAGCCCAGACACGCTGAGTATGAAAGAGATTAATACTGGTATGAAATACTTTAAGTGTTGAGTATGATTTTCTTACTGAGTCATAGTCGCTCACTCCGTTTAATTTAATATTTTACAGGTAAAGAAATGCAGCAAAGGTTCTCGGGGAGCACTAATGAGACATGAGGCTGAGGGAGAAAGGCACCATAATCTTGTTGATTTATATGTTTTGATGTATATATGTATACATATATACGACTAGTTATAAAAATTGATTATAAAGTTTCTGTGGGTGATAATTTTTATAAGGATTATTATTATGTACTTATTGTATTAATTGAGATTAAGTTAATGAAAATCCAATCGATTGGTAGGACTGGTTTGTGTGAATTGTTAATTGGGAGTGTTACAGGGCATAATTAAAAAAGAGAAAAATTCCTCGGGCCCTCTAAAATAGGGGAACTCTTGCCATTTTTCTGTAACACACCCAATGGTTAGGAGAGGTTACAAAAGTGATTAGTCAAAGGTGTGCTAACTAGTTTAAAACTCTTTCATATTAAATCTGTCTAGAACTTGTTCAAAACACTTCTTTTGTGACAACCATAACTTCTTAGATTTCTTGTCACGAGTAATCTATATGCTTAAAATCTGTTGTGTCTAGCCTAAATCCTTCATGTTAAAGGAATTGGATAATTTTTTTTTCAAACCATCAATCACCTTAGCATCATGTCTTACTATCAATATAGCATCCACATAGAGCAAAAGGATCACAAATTTACCATCAAGGAATAATTTGAAATACACAAAATGATCTACCTTCGTTTAGGTATATACCCATGACTCACCATGAAAGAGTCAAACTTCTAGTACCATTGCTTAGGAGCTTATTTCAAGCCATACAAGCTTTTTTTCAACCTGCAAACCATGTGTTATTTTCCTTTAACTTCAAAACCTTCTAGCTACTTTATGTAGATTTTTTCCTCTAAATCACTACGGAGGAAGGCAATTTTCACATCTAATTTAAGGCCTAATTTTGCAAGCCCAATATGTAAAAATATAGACATAAACACAATTAGGCCTTTAACTTTAAAACCTTTTAGCTGCTTCGTGTGTGTGTCCACTAAGCCCAAATTCTAACTTAAGGCCCAATTTTGCAAGCCAAAACAAATTGATGAATAACCAGAGAATCAATTTTTGTTCCTTTAATTCTTCAATATAATTATGTAGATACTTCTTAGAAAAAACACAATGTGTAGAAATACAGATATAAACACTAACAAAATGTCATATAATTTGGTAATTTTAAATTAGAGTTTATGTGACACTTAATTAGATTGAAAAAAAATTGACATGATTTGTTAAACTGACACGACACAATACAAAAAAATCAAGTTAAGGCTATGATTTTCAACATGAAAAGTAGTTCGAATCGGGTCTGGGCTGATCATTAAAAAATTGGGTTGGATTCAGCTTAACATGAAGCTAACTCAAAATGACCCAAACTAACCCATAAAGTTTGAACAAAATATTAAATAATATGATATCAAGAAAAAATTTTCAATATCTTTTATTTTCTTTATTTGACAGAAATAGTTTTAATCCACATAATCCCTATACTCTAATTCAAATCAATAAAAAAATTGGCATTGCATCACCAAATATCATATCTACCCTCCTACCCACCGTTTCTTGAAACATTATACATATTAGTTGGATATTTACTTGGAGAAGTTAGCCTTACCCCTTTTGGCAAAATTTTATCATTTTTAACTGATGACATTCATTATAATTTAATAAGCAAAAAACTATTTATAGTTTTTTTGTTGATGTATTAAAAGTACCACTAAATTGAACTTATTATATTTGGTATGTCATATTTAGATACTTATAAATAGTTTTAATATTTATTACAATCACTTTCATCATATGAAATAGAAATTAAATTTCTTAAATATTTTACAAGTAATTGTTAATTTTTTTAGTTATCAGTTGCATTATTTAAAAATTGAAATTGTAAACTTATTTGAATTTTTTATTATGATTTTTTTTTTAATTTCTACAATTGATCATATAAAAAAATAATAAACAAATTATTAGTATTAACTTGAAATTAAGCAATTTTGTTTTGGCAAATTGTCGTTTTATATTAAAAAATCTTTTCATGTATTATTTTATAACAAATTGTATTATTCTTTGACATTTGACAAAATGTGTTGTTTCATAATAAATCATGTCATTATATATTATGTTTTGACACGACTTGTTACATAATTTAGGTTAATTCAAGTCAATTTAGATTAATTTGAAAATATTTTAGTTCAGTTTAAGACTGAAAAATTTTAACATGATTTTATTTCAGATCGGATTAGAGTTTAGAGTTTTCAACCTGAAATCTAAACTAGCACGATATATACACGACCCAATAACGTAAACTACTAGATCTATACTCAATTACATAATGACAGTGCTAATATTTATTATCATTGTTAAAACATATAATATTGCATTAATGGGGCGTTTGGTTAAAGAAGTTAAAAGATTACTCTGGTAATCTATCTTTTATTATTTACATTACTTTGTTTGATTTATAAGTAATAAAAAATTTTGGTAATGTTCTATCACAAATAGAACATTATATTATATATATATAAATTAAAAAATTATAAAAGGGAATTTGTTAAAAATAATCAAGGGAATTTGTTAGGGTACAAAACTATATATATAAATTATAAAAGATATACTATGCATATTATTTTGAGTATATAAATAGGTATACACTTATATGTGTCATCACTTGATTAGATGTTATTTATTCTTAATTCAAAATCACTCAATCACATAATAACACACATAAGTTTATATGAATTTGTGAGTTCAAAATAGGTACACAAAATTTTATTGAAATTATAATAATTTCTTATCAACTTATTAATACAAACTAACATAATAACATATGATTGTGCAAATCACCTAATTACATGTTACCACATCAATTTGTTTAATATGTTCATAAAAAAAAGTTTGTAAATGTAGTTTGCCCATGAGGTTGGGTGTTAATTGATTTCTAATTTAAAACTACTCAATTATAGTGATATGTCATTATTAGGGTATTTAGTTCATAGTAATTTTTTATTATTACTCTGATAATTATATTTTATTATTGATATTATCTTGTTTGGTTTATCAGTTAATAAAAAATTTTAAAAATCTAAATGTCATATTTACCTTAGTTATTAAAAGTAACTAAGGAAATCTTAATTTTATTGTACTTTTATCTTTTATTATTAATTTTAGAATAAAAATACCTTTACTTTAATTAAAATAACAAATAATATGAAAAATACTAAGAAATATATATAAAAAAAAAGTTCAAATATATTATTAAAACGGAATATGTTTTGGAAAATATATGAAATAAATATTTAACGTAAGAAATGTTAGTTTAACTAAACACAACAGAAATTTATATCTAATAATTTTTTCAACATTTAAGTAAAAATAATATATTAATATACTTTTATAGTTGTTAACCAATCACAATAATTATATATATATATATATATATATATATATATATATATATATATATATATACACTATAACTAATTTTTATTGAACATAATAATATTTATGCTTGTTAATCTTGCAAATAATGTATATTCATGATAATATTTATTTTTTATGATAAAAATTTAATTGAACCAACTGCACCATTAAAACAGTATTTCCAAGAAATTTGATTGACAATGTGTTTCTACTTTTTGGACTTCCAAAATGCTACAGTTGCACCTAATAAAAAAAGAAGTAAAAAAGATTTATCAAGTTAAAACGACACAACGATTCACCTAAGAAGTCTTCGTGAATGTTTCATGCCTCCAAATTGACAATAACTATTTTAATTGGATAAACACATCTCAATTTTGGTTTATAATAATAGCAATAAGAGCTCCGTTGAGTAGTGCTAGGCCCAAATCAAGCAGGTTTAGGTTTGAAAGTTGGTTTGGCTAAATTTGGTTTAGTTTAAATTTGTTTAGTTCGAATTTAAACTAAATTCAAGTTAAAAAGTTCAACTTGTTTTAAAATCAGACCAAATTTGAGTTAAAAAATTTGATTCAGTTTTACTCATAAGTCATATAAATAGTTTTATTCGCTTCAAACTTAGTTTATGATTCGATTTGAATTATTTTAAGTAATTATTAAACAACGCTATTTTATTAATGAATCATGAATTCGAACCATAAATCTGAGTTACATATTTGATTCATAGATTTAAACTATATATTTGAATCAAATTTAAACCGAATCATTTTTATTTAAATCAAACTCAAATTATATTTAATATTGGCTTGAGTTAAATTGCATTAGCACTCAACAAACTCAAACCGAGTTATTTTTCTTTCGATCTAAACTTGAGTTAAAAGATATTTAACTTAGCTCGGTTCTTAGTTGAGTGCTAATGCAATTTCACGACTCTAATTGATATACACCATTGAAAGTTTTGCAAAAGATAAAATAAAGAAAATAAAGTAGCTAATTGATATACACATTAGAGTTTGAAAATCTCTAATGTGTTTGAAACTGTGTTATATATATTCCTTATGGAAATCGGAGATAATTCAACCCATGAATGCCATCCGTGCAACATTTTAAAACACATTATAAACCTCAAGAACAATGCAATATGTACAACAAATCTTGTTTCAATGATGTGTGTGTGTCAAAATTTTATTTTATTAAAATCAACCAATATTGGTGCATATTCATTCAAACATGCAACAAAAAAACCAAAAATCAAAAACTATTTTTACTGTTTATATAGTATGAGCAATTTTTTTGTTCTTGTAGTTTAACTAACCAAATCAACTTCAAATCCAACCGAATTCATTTCATCATAATCACAATACAATGAACTTTCTTTCAAGTTATGGACGTATATAATTGGTGTAGAATAAGACAATCAAATTACAAATAGAATGCAATGACAAAAATGATAATTATGTTGCAACTCTCTATCATAGGATTAAAAACCCTTCACATGCATGCAATTTGGATTCTAAGGAACATACTAATGAAAACCAAGGCATAAAGGAAAGAGATCCACCAACCTTGGGGTCTTCCACCAAGATGATTGGATAAAGGAAAATGAGGAAAAAACTTTAATGTTTTAATTCAAGTTTCATTCAAATGTCAACCAAAAATTACAAATGAAGGCTCACTCCTTTATATAGGAGACATGGATGGCAATGATACACTTTGGTCAACAAATTAATATAAAATCAACTAAAGTCCCTAATGTATGCTAAGTAATCCATCATAAACTAAACTCATACCCAAATTAATGAATACAAAACAAAATAATACACATTTTCCTTAAATGTAGGAAACTTGTTTCCTAACTAAGGCAACTATCTTCTCTTCTAGTTCAAAACCAACTAAAAGCATACTTTGAGTTCTTTAAGCTTCAAAAAGGAGTCTTAAACGTTTGGGCCAATAGTGGGCTTCAAAATTTAAACTTTTGGATCAATTGGAGCAAACTATTTACTTGAACCTTGGGTGCATGTAATGAGATTATACCCAAAAGTGGTTTTGGGTCAAAAATGAAGAAGGTTGACATCCTTAGGCTAGTGCATTGCTGGAAATTCATGCTCCTTAGCTTCTTGTGTGGTAAGTAGGTTTGGAGGCCGAAAGTGAAAAGGTAGTCGAATATGCATCAAATATTCGTGCATGCATTGACGAATTTTGTTAAAGCACATGAGAAATTTTATAAATAATTTATGGAGCCATTTTGGGGCTTTACTAATTTGCTAAATAGATATTCAAACTTTTTTTACTTACAATAAATACAGGCGCGCATACACACATGCACATACACATATATATAAAAATAGAGTTTTATCAAAAAAATATTACTTTCTCATATATTTTTTCTAAACTAAGATGTTAAACGACATTCTTTTACTCCTAGATATCTCTCCAAAAAATATCACTTCAAAGAAATCTTCTTAAGTAACCACAACCAATAACTGGTCGTAAGACCAATGATAAAATAATATATCTTACCCGTCATACATCAAGAAATATGGATACACCTTCCATCCTATGACAACAAAAAGACTTTTACTTAGCAACAAATTTATTCAAAATATTCATAAGGAGTTTCCTATTTTCATCCATGACAATAAAAAAAACCTATCATTGGTTTTACAATGATATTTGAATTAGAAACTTCAAATATTTCTATTTCCAGTCAACTTATTCTCTTGAGTCCTATAAACATAAAAGTCAATATGGGAGAGAGGGAAACTCATATATACACTCCCTAGTCCCTCCTGTACATACGCCTGTCAATCAAGCATATTGAAGCCTAGGTTCATAAAAAAATTTTCAGACTCAGACTTAGGGCTGCCCATTTGGGCCTCATGTTTTTCGTTCAAGTCTAGTGCATTAAATTTTTTTGGGCTTCAGGGTTACATCAAGTTTGTCCTTGCAACTTTAAAAACCTGCAAAAATACCCTAAGAACCTTGCAAGTTTGAAAACATAACAAATGCACCCTTGTTCATAATGGATTTTTTATCCCTAACGGGTCTCAGGCTTAAAAAACCTCTATTCAAACTCAAACGTCCTGGCCCACCTAAGACTTGAATTTTGTTTAGTTCGAAACTAGTTTTTTCAAGTCAAACAATTGGGTCTCAAGTTTATTCTACTTAATTGACAAGTCTAACTATACACATCCTCTTTAAGATATTTTGTAAACAATAACTAATAATTATACTATAAATGTAGGTTTTCCAATCATTGAGATAAACAACTTTAAAAATCTTGTATCTCTTTTATTTTCTTTACTTATATTACACAATTATAGGCATTAGTGTCTTATTATTTCCTTATTGACACTACCATAATCTAACCTTCATAGAACTCAAAATTGTACATTTCAATTGATGACGAGAAATTTCATCTACATGTATGATTTATTTGATAGAAAATTTCATTTTAACCTTATTTTTATCAGAAAATAATAATAATAATCTTAATAATGAAGTGCAAATATTTAATTTAATTTATGTGCATAATTTTGTTTTACATATCTTTGCATAGCGAAATCAATTTAATTTGTGGACTAGCTAAGACCCAATCTATGGGTGCCTAAGGCAAGCCAAATGTCTTGAACTCTTGAAGCGAAAAGAATAATTTTATGAAAAAATTCATTAAACTATATTCTTCAAAAGATATCCAAAGTATATATATACTAAAAAGAAGAATTATTTCATGACTCTTGTCTCAAAATTATGTGTTATAGTTTATTGGATGTATGCACCAATTTCAAACCTTATTATATCAAATATAATTACTTTGTTAGAAAATGAGAACATGCTTACTTGTAACAGCAAAAGACTCTTATGTCATAATTCATCTCCCTCTTTTAAGGTAAGCAGTGCCAAATCTAATAGCTATTTTGTTAATAGAAAAATATAACATTAGGTATATAAAATAACACATAGAGGTGTATTCAAAGCGAGATAACCCAATTCGAATCCATTGTTTAGCTAAAATTTGATTTGTTTGTCTTTTAGTGATATTGTTCATCTCTTCAATAACATTGTTTACTTTGTTGACAACATGATTTATCTTATCATCAATTTTTTAACGTTATTGTATAGTAGCTCTAACAAGTTTGAATTGAAGATTATAGATTCGAACCAAGCTTCAACTCGACTCTTATGTGTAATTAGGGGCATAATTACACATAATTGACTCTATAAATGTATTATATCACTATATATTAAGTTATATGTTAATTGATATATTAATGTTGTTAGAAGAAAACTTTTATGTAGGACGAGTACTTATACTTAGGGTTAAATACAAACTGAGTCTAGACATAGATTAACTCAAGTTCGGTTTAAATCTTAAATGTTTAATTCAAGTTCAAACTTAAGCTAATTCAAACAAACCGAAAATATCATTAAAGGTCGACGAAATGAATAATGTTATCAATGAAATAAATAATGTCACTAACAGAATAAATAGTATCATCAGAGGAAAATTCAAGCCAAACTACCTAATTGACATTGTAACTCAAATTTAACTTAAATTAAATCAAATGTCAAGTCAAACCAACCAGGGTTAGTTAAATCCAACCTTAACTGTATTACAAGTAATCATGTTCAGTGAAATTTAGTCACATGTACATCTATTTAAAAACCAACCAATTATACCATCTACCGTTCAGTGTATATTTCAATAACAGTAAAATTATTATACCTAATTTTGAATATTTAATTAGGTATTCAGATTATATATCATCTTATGATTGAGTAATTTAAACTTAAAAATAAAATAATACACAATCATATGATAATCTATCATCTAAATGTAACACCCGGATTTAGGTATGTCAGTAAACTCTACTTCCAAAATTACCCCTAGAGTTGATTTTATAACTTGTTGTTTAAAGAAATTGCAAAAGAATTATAGAAAACTACTAAATGAGCAATAATTTTCATAGGGGGTAAAATAGTCATTTTAGAAAGATTTAAGGGACAAAGTAGGAATTAAAATTGAATGGCACACTTGAAATTATATGGTGGTGCTAAGGGTTTTTGGTATTGGCTAAGGATAAAATAGTTATTTATGGAAAAGATTAAGGGCAAAATGGTCCAAAAGACTTATAAAACTTATAATCTATTCATCTTCTTCATCATTTGCGGAGAACCTCCATTCTTTTTAGCTAAAGCTTTTCCCTTAAACAAAATTCACTAAAAAAAACCTAGCTAAACCACCTAATTTTCAGTGCCTCCAGTTATAAAAAGTGTAAATCTGTCAATTTTGGTCAGTTCTAAGGTAAGAAATTTAATTTTTAAGATATGTGAAATTTAGGGTTTTGATGGATGATTATATTTTTGGTTGATTAAGCTTGCTAGGAAGAAGAAAAGAAAGAGAAGAAGCTTAAATCACCAAATTAGCAAAGAAAATGTAAGAATTTCATACTTTACATACTTGAAGTAATTTGAGTTAGGTTATTTAAATAACATTTACTTATATAAGTGTGTAAGGTATTAGAATTAAGGTAATTTATGCTTAAAATGATATAGAAATTCATTAGGATTGATGATGTAATGTTTGGCCATAAGGGCAAAAATGTCATTTTATGTGATATAGGCTAATTTTGCTTAATTATATGCATGATATATGGAATAACCCTTATATTAAGCCTATATTGTATAATTGAAATTAATTTGAGGCATGATATATATATAAATGCATGAGAAAATAATATGATGTTTGAGAAGGAATGAAAAGAATAAGGGAAAATAATGAATGAACATATTTCATATTATGGTTATACATGCATACATGAGGAATCATAGCATATGCATGATTCAGAAAAAATAAAGAAAAAGGAAAAACATTTTTTAAGTTATGCATGTTTTCAGAAAATGAAAAACAAGTATTTTTGGTTTTATAATGACTCATATGATACAGGAAAGCAGAAAACCTACTTAAAATCCTTACACGGGAGCTGTACTGTGTGGGCAGCAAAGAAAAAATATCGGTTGTACTATCTGGACAATCAGCTGTACTGTGTGGACAGCAATAAAAAAAATATTAGCTGTACTATGTGAACAGCAAAGAAAAATATTAGTTGTATTGTGTGGACGACAAAGAAAAAATAAAATAAAATAAAATATGCGTGTAAGAGAGAATTGTACCTTTTATGGTGACTGCAAGTACTGTCATATGTAGTCTAAACCGGTCAGAAAATATTTTATGAAAGTAAACTGCATTATAACCATACATGCAAGCCTATGTGGCTAATAAAGAGTTGAGAAAGATGTACGATCAGAAAATAGAAAAGTCATGGCATTCATATATGCATAAATCATAATGAGTGAATCATATTTGTACAGTAAAGAAATGACTAAATGGTGAAAGAAAAGAATTATGATATGTGTTTAATGCGTGTTCTGTGTTAATTATTTTGTTGTAAATAGCTCAGACACGCTAAGTATATGAAAGAGATTAGTACTGGTATGAAATACTTTGTGTTGAGTATGATTTTCTTACTAAGCCATAGTCGCTCACTCCGTTTAATTTAATATTTTACAGGTAAAGAAATGCAGCAAAGGTTCCCGGGGAGCACTAATGAGATATGAGGCTGAGGGAGGAAGGCACCATATTTTTATTGATATATATATATATATATGTGTGTGTGTGTGTGTGTGTGTGTGTGTGTGTGTGTGTGTTTTGATGTATATATATATATACTTAATGTAGATATTGGTGGATATGTATATATTTTGTTTTCTATATGTATATATGTGATTGTGTATAGCTACATCTATATATGTATATATATATATGGCTAGTTATGAAAATTGGTTATAAAGTTTCTGTGGGTGATTATTTTTATAATGGTTATTATTATGTACTTATTTTATTAATTATGATTAAGTTGAGGAAAATCCAGTCGATTGGTAGGAATGGTTTATGTGAATTGCTAATTGGGAGTGTTACAGGGCATAATGAAAAAAAAAAAATATTCCCCGGGCCCTTTAAAATAGGAGAACTCTTACCGTTTTTCTATAACATACTTAATGATTTGGAGAGATTACACTAAATATCAAATTTAATAATAAAAAAAGATTGCACAAATAGATCTATGTAATGTCTATAACTCAACAGATAAAGCCGAAAGTGATATGGTACATGGATTGATTGACTCTTAAGCAATATAATACATATCAAACGAAGTAAAGCCAAAAGGAGAAAGATGGAATCCTTGTGATTTCCAATCATTTGTCAGAGCCGACTTAGGTCCCAAAGTTAGCGACATTAATGTTAGAGTGCCTTAATGTTTGACATATGATCTCCAATTATGAAAATTTTAAAAAATCAAAAGAAAAAGAATGTGCTATAATTTAGGTAACTTTAAGAGGTAAAAGGTGCAAATGTAAAGGAGCCAATACCCATTTAGATTATTGGAAATTTGCATTCAATTTTCAAAAACAAAATCACAAACACAACTATTTACGGCAACTTTAATTATGACTTCATGTTAGGATTTTATATGTAAATTGCATCATTATTAGTTCAGCATTTAGCTTGCCACTTGCATCATATAATATATATATATATATATATATATATATATATATATATATATATATATATATATATATATATGTTATATGCAAAAGTTCGTATCAACCCATAAATTGAATCTCTTGCAACAAGATGAAAATAACAATTCTAATTAGTAGAGTAATTATCCATTATTTGGGATGATGAGTGCATAACTTTGTGTGAAATGAATTAAACATAAATAGACTTTTAACTTGATTTTGCCTGTTATGTGAGACTTTATATCTGTGGTTATATTATTTATCCTTCTATCAATTGTGACCAAATATTGGTAAATAATACATAAAGTTTCCTGTGAAGAATCTTGTCTTTCTCCCTTTTTGCATAATCTTTTGTACTTATAATAAATAGATTGGGTTACATACTTCCATTAAATTTGAATTTAATTTCCTATTCTATTTCAGATGGAATTAAAATAACAATATATTCTTGATTTAATAAAAAGTTATAATTTTTAAATAATAAACATAAGATAAAATAAAAATATCCTTCGATAAGTCACTACCTCTAAGTGAAAGGCTTTGATCTGTTTGTTACGTTGATTCATGTGTAGAGGATATACTGAATCACTATAAATATGGTTTTTTATTTTATAATGATTTGTCATTTTTTGAGTATTATTTCGTGAGTCTAGTTAATAAAAAATTTTACCATTTAACATCAATGATTTGGAAATAATAGATAATCATATTTATTATGTGATCATTAAACCACTCTTTAAAAATTTGATAAAATATTATTCCTTATAAGATCAACATCATTAAACATTATTAAAATTCAGTAACATGAGTTAATATGAAATCGCAATCTTTTACTACTATAGTCAATATTGTTTGACTTAATTATCAAATTCACTTTGTT
The DNA here is from genome assembly GCF_011075055.1 of Mangifera indica. NCBI lineage: Eukaryota > Viridiplantae > Streptophyta > Magnoliopsida > Sapindales > Anacardiaceae > Mangifera > Mangifera indica. The sequence continues at coordinate 10,565,643 of NC_058152.1, read as the reverse complement.
GGAGTAAAGTGATTAACTCAAAACAAGGCCTTTTCACCAAGATTAATTAGCAAATCTACTTTTAAATCTTGGTCGGTTGTCTTGATTGAACCCAAAATTTTAACTTATATATTATGTCACTTGCAAAGATTTGGCACTTTATATTATCACATTCACTATAAAGTACAAGCAAAAAGAGACCCATTTCAAGTTGTAATATCAATATCTCTACTTCAATAATTTAAATTGCATTCAGCAACTAAACTTGTTTACTTAATAGTAATAATGATTACATTATTATATTTTGATCCTACTCATATTCACCTGAATTAAAACTTAAGAATAGTATTTTTCAAGTGAAAGACTTTAATATATCTTAATTGAAGTATTTTTGAAGTAAGAGATTTTGATATATCTTAATTAAAGTATTTTTGAAATAAGAGAGTTTGATATGTGTTAACTGAAGTGAAAGACTTTAATAATGAATTGTTAAGCTAATCTTCTCATTATAAACTGATTCGGTGGTTAAGCTTTGTCAAATAGGGTTTCAAAAGTAAAATTTAAATAAATAAAATTATGTATACAAACTTATCTATATAAATTGGAATGATACCATTTAATTTGATAATTTCGATTACCTATCTTTTTGTGTCACCAATCAAACTATAGCAAGGTGTGTTTTGGTGGGTGGTGGTGCTCCCATGTCATCTCTTTCAACAACCACCTCATGACTCACAATCACAAACCCACCATTTTTAAATCATCAACAGAGGCTCAAAGACACATGATTGAAGACTAAAATACTCATTCCCTTGGAGAAAAACATAAAGACATGTATGTGCATATATACAAATTCATATGCATCTCCTTTAACACCAATGAGTCATTTTCACACCCACAGACGACTAAATTCCTCTGATTTGACACTTTGTTTACATTATAGAATGAATATTATGATAAAGAAACCTAGGGCAATTGAACTCTTTTAGAAGATGCTCATAACTTAATAATAGAATTATAAAATCAGAACATCAAATCTTAGTTTTTCGATAATTCTTTTTCTTTTATTGTATCATTCAATAGTTAATTAAAAAAAATCAACATTTACTTTATTTATGTTTGATAGATCCTTTAAATTTTAAAATTAAAAATATAATCATTATATTGAATAAATTAAATACTTAATTTTAAAATATTATAAAAAATTTTAAATTTTACTCTTTTATGTTGAAAATATCTTTATATTTATAGTCATGTCATGATAAACCTTTAACTGATCAATTTGGATCCGCAAACTTATCTATTTCTAAAATTCAACTCAAAAAAAAAAAGTGAATTTGTATAGGAAAAAATCACTTATAATGCAAATAAAAAATCAGACCATGTAGAAATCAGAATTAAATCCTATTATAATATATATATATATATATATATAATTCTGAATAATAATAATAGTAGCCAAAAATGACAATGATAATAAGAATTAGAGAAATGGCTACAGGCCTAGAGAGGTCTTGTCGACGACAGCCTAGAACTGGAAATGGCATGGCAATTTTCTGCAAGAGACAGCCTCTTCCTTCATTATTTTATCTCAATATTTCAATATTTATTTTTAATTTAATCCATTTTTCAATTTTTTTTGTTCATTTTATTTTTTATTTCTTATTTTTCGGATTGGAGAAATCTGGACAACATTTGGCCAGGTGGGTACAGTGAGTGATTTGAAATGATTTGATATCATTGAAACTGAAATTTGATAATTTTTTTCCATAAATTTTTGAAAGAATTTGCACTGTATGCGACATTTTTATTTTTAAATAATTAATAATTTCTTAAAAATTAATTTTTTAAAGCTTTATGAAATAATTTTTTAAAGCCTAATATATTAAATATAGATATTAGAGAAAAAAATTATTGAGTAAATTGTGGAATTACTAAGAATGTGTTTAGATAATAAAAGATTATTATAAAAATAAATTATTTTATTATATTTATTTGAAAGTAATAAAATAATGTTAAAGTATTATTTTATTTAAATATTCTTTAATATAATTATTTTAAAATATATTACATATTAATTATTATATTAATTGAAAGTAAAAGCATTTTAATCCTAAAAAATTAATAAGTAAAAATATAATTATAAAAAAAAAAAATATTTATTGATAATTTTTTAATGCTTAAGATAGAGATAGTAATCAGATTATCATCTATATTACATGTCATATCACCGTTGATAAAAAAAATTATCAAAATTTTTTATTATCTATAAATCAAATAAGATAATGCAAATAATAAAATATAAATTACCGGTAACCAAATGCCCCCTAATGTTCAACCTTCACATTATTTTTGGATAGAAAGACTCTTACTCGCACTTGTGTCATTTTGTTTATAAATGACGTATCTAATTGTTACCTCATCTTTTCATAACCAATTACTTAGTTATTTTATGACTAGTCATATTTAGAGGTGAATTTTGAATCGAACTATTTCAAACCATAATTCATAATCGATTTAAATGAGTTGAATTCAAATTGAAACCCTGAATCAAATTGAATTTGATGGCTCATTGATATTTCTTCTTCAAAGCACTTTTTTTTTAACTATTTTTTTCTTTTTTCGATAACACTTTTTCTTCTCCAACATTATTGTTTTACCATTCAAACAATTTGAACTTGAACTTGTTAATATAATTTTAAATAGAGTTCAACGTAACCCTTACTCAAATTCTGTTTGAACCCACCTCACATTTATCCATTTTTCCAAACCAACTAATAATTATCAAGAATTTATTGTAAAAATCCCGCAATCAATTAGAATAAAAAGTAATCCCTATAAAAATTTAAAAAATATATATTTTCATCATTTATAGAAAGGGGAAAGAATTGAAATCTATTTGGCATGATGGCCACCTATGATCAGAGACAAAAAGAAATGATGAGTTTGCCAACCCACACTCTCTTCCCAAGTTAGGGTCCAGAATTTTTTAATATAAAAACAAATCATAATTATTATTTATTTAAATATTTTATTTTTTGTTTACTTATTAATAAAGTAAATTTAATAAAATATTTAACCTCCAAATTTAAAACCAAAAAGCCCTTTACATTCTGCAAGCTTTTATTCACTTCGTACGGACTATCTGATATCATCTCTCCGTCATCTTTACGTCATCAAAACTTTTTTATTTTACAAAACTAATTTTATTTTTTTCCTATTTTTAATTGAAAAAATTAGAGAAATTATATTTAAGACTTATACATTAGAACTGATTTATTATTATGAAAACAGTTTTAAATTTCAAGATAAAAAATTTAATATTTGTTATATTTTCATTAATAAATTCTTCATATTTTATTATTTAAAAATTAATATTTTTATATTTTTATACTATAATTAATTTCACTAATAAATTATTTTAAATAATATGACTTCACTATATATACCCAGTTGGTATTGAAAAAAAAATTGCAGCCCAATTATCTTCTTAATTATTAATTACTACAAAAAATAGTGTAGATTCTTCGTAACTCAAAATTATCGGGAACTTTTAATTATAATTAAGTTGAAGAAATGATAGCAAATAATCATAGTGGATAAAAGAAAAACTATGAAGGGAATAATAATCATAAATCAAGATGCAAAATTATTAGAAATTAAAAATTATATAACCCTATTATTAGGAAAAATTCAAGTTAAATTGACTCAAACTCAAATTTATATATGATTTGAATGAATCAAATTTAAATTAAAGTAATTTCAATTTGTCGAACTTTATATTGATGTTAACGTTGAAGTTTCTCTTGTCAATAATTCTTTTTCATATTTATCCGGTGATAATTCTTATTTTTTTTGTAATATTTCCTTTTTTTTAGTAATTCTTTTTCTTTTCTAATGATTATCTCTGTTTCTGACATTATTATTTATCAATTCAAACAAATTTAAATTTTTTATTTTAAATACAAACTGAATTTAAATTAATTTTTATTTAAACTCAGTTTAGATTAAAACCATGCATCTTACAATTACTCTCTATTTGCTTATAATTCTAAGCTTTACAAATTATTTTAAGTGTGATTAATAAAAATTTAGCCATATAATATAATTTATTATTTCTACTAAATTACATTAATCATTAATCATTAATTTTATAATTGATTTACCGTGCATTTGATTGGACCAAGTACAACATAATTAACATTATTATTATTGAATTATGAGGATAGGCAGCTTATCTTTGTGGCTTAAATTAAGAAATTAGTATGATGATTAATCTCGGAAAGTTATGGCACCCACAAATTATATAATTATTAATTTTAATTTTAATTACAAAGCTAGGATTATTACTTTTAATTGAAGAGATTAATGATAATATAATTAATATCTTGTTTGGAATTTGAGAAAATGGTGGGTAGATATGGGGTGTTCCTGTGGGGTAATTTTGGAAATAAATATAAAAAAAAATTTATAAATGAATTAATTAATGGATAATTATAAAAAGGAAATAAGAAAGGTGAGAAGCTTTTTTCCTGCAAAAGAGTCATGGAGCCCCTCGATTTTATTTTAAAAATAAAAATAATTAAATCAATCAACCCTGATGATGATGATATCATCACCGCCGATTCAGAATTTACATTTGTACCCAAGATCTCTGATCATTATTCTTTTAATCCTTCATTTGATTTATTCATAAATTATTTAATTTTAATTTTTTCTTTTATAATGAATTTTTTTCATTAAAAAAAATTCTCAATTATCTCAAAATCTTGATGAAATTTGATAATTATAAAACTATCAAAAACTCTTTATAAAAATATTTAAAAAAAAATTTATTAATTAAACTCATAGAAACGACATTAAAGAAACAATTAACTATACAATTAATTTACAACAATAAGACATTTTACATGCATGCAACTTAACTTAAAATATAGATAAAAACCTCATTACCCAAAAATAAGTGAAAGAATAAATCTTAGCAACTCCACCATGCACTTAACCATTCATACTTATGTCCGACCAATGTACATGATAATGATCATAACACTATTATCTTCTATTTTATTAAGATAATAAATTGATAAATTTCTTCTAATTAGATTTGATGTATTAAGATATAGGAAGTATTTCTCATAAAATTTCCTCAATGTATCTTATCTTTTCAAAGCAATACTATGTACATTTACTTTTAATACATAATTTGTATATATAAATTATATGTCATCATATAATTAGATATTATTTTATCTTTAATTTAAAATCATTAAACCATATTATAATACATTATCTATGTATATAAATTGTTTATCAAAAATAGATAAATATAGTTTTATTGATTTTTCTATCCTATAAATGAAGAATTGTATAAAGGTAAATGGGATTTTTGATATATCTTTTATATCATTAACATACTCTTCCAAATTTTGATTAAAATAATTAATAGCATACCATCATATATAAACTTTCAACTAGTAGATTGAATCACTTAAAAAAAATCTTATTTTTTTCTCTTTTTTAGACATTATTACAACATTAATTTTTTTTCATTTTTTATTTATTGCATGTAATCACATTATTTATCTTGTAATATATATTTTTTTAAATCGTTATGAGATTTAAGAATAATTAATCATCAGTTGGGACTAATGAAATAAGTCATTTTTGGTCTTTATCTTTGAGGGTTTTTTTTTTTTAACCCTAGAAAGATAATCATCCAAAAAATAAACAAAAGAAACCCTAGAAAAAGAAACAAAAAATAACCCTAGATAGTAGCTAGAGATCTTCATAACCCTCTTCTAGTTTTGCTCATTATTATCATATATTTTATCATTTATATTTATTTATATTTCTTAGATTTTCTTGTCTATAATTGTTTACTCATTTATATATACACTTTATTTTTGGAGACAAAATGATGTACATATTAAATTCTTCTCATTGAATCACAAAGAAGCCAGAGAAAAAGAGAGAATTCATTGTTCATCTCTTTGTCGTCTATTGTTGACCTTCTCTCTAAAGTCTAAACAGGAAAATTCCACTGAAAGGAAAAATGAGTCTTCAATTTTTCTTACTTTCCAGGTCAATTTATATTAATTTATGTTTTTCATTCCTCCTTTATTTATATATAATTTATAAATAAACAACAAATATTTCATATTTTACATATATTTCAGTTGAATACATAAAATATTTCATATTTCTTATATAATTCAGTTGAATCTTAAACTACCACTTGTACTTCCGCAACTCTTTGCCTTAAGATTACTCCTTGGTTTCTCTTGTGTGTATAAACATGAACCCTTTTCTGAATTTAGTCTAAAAATCAACGGGTATTATTTACATAATATATATATATATATATATATATATATATATATATATATTTATTTATTTATTTATTTATTTCTTTATTTCTTTATTTATTTATTTCTTTATTTCTTTATAATATTTATTTATAATATTTCAAAGGGAAAGTGAAAGGAGCCAAATGGGAAAGTGGTTATAAGTCATAAAATTTTAAGGTATATTGTTATTTTCATCTCTCTCTATATAAATCTAGAAGTTTGTGAGAGAGAGAGAGAGAGGTCTCCTATTGAGTCTCTTTGTATTGTTCTTTTAGCCTTCTAAGGTCTACTATTGAGAGAGAGCTAGAGACATCTATTCATCTTTGAATTGGTTTTTGTTTTTGATCTTCTTCATCAAAAGAGAAAAAGAAGAAACATGTTTGAGGATCAACAAGGGATGGCAGCTGCAGTCTCAACACAGATGGGATTTCTACCATTTTCAATGGCATCAGCAGCTCCAAGCTTGAGCTTCAGCGATAACAACAACAACAACAATAATTCTTCTTCAACTTCATTGGATTGTCACCAGTCTCTCAAAACCTTCTCTATGCCTTCTTCACTTTCATCTCATCATCTTCATAATCATAATAATAATAATAATAATAATCTCTCTGAAACCCTACTTTCTTCTTCTTCACCTCAAGCAACTGATCATTTTGGAAGCCCCCAACTCCTTTCATTGCAAAGATCATCTGCAAATCTCTGGTAAAGACCATGTCCAACTCATCCTTCTTGTTCTTTTTTATTTGATTTTATGAATAAAAATTTCATCATTTGGGTGCAAAATCAGGGCGTATGGAGATGTAAACGAGTGCTACAACAGCAAGAGAATGGCTCAAGATCATCATTTGGGTGTCACCGCCATGAAAATGAAGAAAATAAAAGCAAGAAGAAAGGTGAGAGAGCCAAGATTTTGCTTCAAAACCATGAGCGAAGTTGATGTTCTTGATGATGGATATAAGTGGAGAAAATATGGCCAGAAAGTGGTAAAAAATACTCAACACCCCAGGTAATTACATTATTTTTATAAAATTGGAAATTATATTTATTAATTTTACATTTTTTTTCATTATTTTAATTTTATGGGTTTTTTTCGTTTTGTTTTTATAAATTAACAATGTTGTGAAAAGTTCATCTGACATTGGATTTTAGCCCTAGGTGTCCCCCATAACACATGCTATGTTTTTTTTCTTTTCTTGAACTTTCTTTTTCATTCTCTCTCATTATTATTATTATTGCTGGTATGATAGCTCTTGCGGGCTTTACAGTCTTGTGCAGAAGATTTTAATGGGTAAAAAAGAAAAAATGTAAATATAAATATAAATAAAATATTAAAAATTATGTGGGCAATGTTAATCATGAAGAACACTAAGACTATATATAAAATCCAAAGGCAACAGCCAAAAAGAAGAAATAATTAGCTATAAAAAGATAAAAATCACAATACAATGATAGAAAAAAAATACAATTGATTAATTATAATGTACTATGACAAGGAAACCAGAGAGAACTTTAATTTTTTAAATAAAGGTAATTATAAAAAGTCATCTGCATCTCATTTTCCTTTATTTTTTAATTTTTTTTTTATCAAAATAAATTTTATTAGTCATATTGCTTGATAATTTGATCATTTGCATTTTGCATGAAGATTATTGTACTTCATTTTCAATCAGCTCTATTTTTTTTCTCGTAAACAGTCTAAAGACATAAATTTACAAGAAAATTAGAGAAATTTAAATATACTTCTTCTTTATTTAAAGGTAATAAAAAAAGTTATAGGCATCTCATTTCATTAGGAATAATTACCTTGACTATATATTTTTATAAAATTAAATTACAGTATTAATTCAAATTTGTGATTTTGCATGAAGATTCTTTTATTCCCGCTTAACCATTCTCTAAATTTGTTGTAGTAAAGACATTAATTTATGAGAAATTTAATATTAATTTATTTATGTGAAAATAATATTTTCTTGATTAATGCAAAGTCAATGGGAAATTCTAGTATTATAATTTCATTTTAGCATGATTAATTGATTATTGTTATTGTTGTTGTTATTATTATTATTATTCATAAACCTCATTTGTTTCAGAAATTATTCGTGTTCTTTGAAATTCTCGTTTTTCATGGAAATATTTTCAAAATTAATCTTTCAAACAAATATAATTGTTAGTAGAAATTCATTTCAAACCAAAAATTAATTTATTTTGACTTTAAAATTAATTTATTTTTACAGTCCTTTATGATGCAGTTCTGAAATTTTTCTGCAACTTCTGAATTTAAATTAAAGCCATTAATTAATTGATTAATTTCACAGATGAATCAGGCTTAGCACTGTTCAAGAAATCCAAATTACAATAATATTTTTTGTTTTCTTGTGATCATAACACTTTATAATATTGCTATTTCTCTAGGAAACAACTGCTGTTCAAAATGTCATGCCTATGGACACCTGTCCCAGCCATTTCAGTGTCTCTTTTTTTAGATTAATTTTTTTTTTTCATATTATTTTGTAAGATTTTTCTTCACTTTCTTTTGCTTCAGAGAATTTACTACTTTTGTTCATTGTTCTTACTGTTATTTAAATTTAAATATAATTCCATGAATTATGGTGGATGTTTATCATAACCTATTAACGAAATTTCTTAAATCTGTGTGAATGTATGTTCATCGAGGTTGGAAAATGTTAAATTTACAAAATTTTTAAGTTTTTTTTTTTTTGGCAAAGAAAGCTAGCCTCAAGAGGTGAACTTCATCTTAGCCAAGTTGAACTTTAGGCCAGCTTAAGCTTGGATTTAAACGTTTGAAAAATTATTAGTTTATATATATAGATATATATATATATATATATATATATATATATATATATGTTGACAATTTTTTAAATTTTATTATTTTTATTAACTCTTTTATATTTTACTTTTATTCAATTATTGATTCTTTTAAGATTTATCTTTGGTCTACTATTAATTTTACATTGAGCTCGAGTTTATATGAACTGATATACACTGTCAATGGAGGACTATTGATAGAGTGAAAAATATTATTAAAAGAATAAATAATATTTTTTACGAAAAAAATAATATCATCGAATAAACAAATATGCTATTTACGAATTGAACCATTGAACATGACCGTAGATTTGATCCGAGGCAACTTCCTATTGGGTCAAATTTTTTCTCTTATTGTTTGTTGGCCACAATAAATTTTATTAATGTGTGTGTGTGTGTGGGGGGGGGGGGGGGGGGGGGGGGGTGGTGTGGTCTGGATCATTACCATAACTCACTTTCATAATACTCTTCGATTTTCTCGCATGCTACAGTTACATCAGATGCCTAAGGCCAACTCTCTAACCTTTCATTGCTGAAGCTAATAAATATATAAATATAGATATATGTGTGTGTGTGTGGGTGTTTAGAGATGATATGGGTGTTTTGGGATGAAAATGCAGGAGCTACTATCGGTGTACGCAGGACAACTGCCGAGTAAAGAAGCGGGTGGAGAGATTAGCGGAGGATCCACGAATGGTGATAACAACCTACGAAGGAAGACACGTACATTCCCCCTCACATGATCAAGATGACTCTCAATCGCCATCGCAGCTCAATAACTTTTTCTGGTAAAACAACAGTAATGAGTGTATAATGTTTGAGAAGAAGCAATGTAATTTTCTCTGTTAGCTTTTCCTAGTTTTTTCTACTGCAACTGAAGATGATCAACATAAATAGCCCTGGAAGATCTGGAAAAATAACAGAGCTTTATATGATTGTTTGTAGATGGCTGTGTTAATTTTTCTGGACCTTCTATCAGGGCTCTCATTTATTAAATATGTCTTTGCATGAATCATAAGTTTTCTCTCTATATCTTGAAAGTCTATGATAGCAATCACAACTTGAGAGGAATAAAATACCAGACTTTGATCTTAAAAAGTAGGAGTAGACTTAAACCAAGTTGAGTTTAAGCTTGCATAACCTCAGAATCGTTGAGCTCTCCTCGAAATTATTTGAGTTCTGTTGAGGGTAGTTGAGAAAAAAATAACTAAAATAGCATTATTTTAATTTGCACAAATTAAAACAATGTTATTTTAATATATTCTTATTAAATTTTTTTAAACACGTGAATTTAGTAAGTCGAATATCTTTTAAACTCAAACTAGAGCTCAAAAAGATATATCTCTCATGTTCGAGTTTGAATTTATTTGAATCGAACTTGTTTCGAGATCATTTAACCGAGTTTGAGCAAACTCCGCTCGAATCCAGCCTACCTAAAAGATATGGGGAAGAAGACGAGCATTGGATGAATGTCAAGCTGAACTGTCTTTGATGAACAGCAACTTTTAGTAAGTTGGCCGAACTTCTTCTTGAGCGAGATAATCTGTTTCACCATCCTCTTGTTGGCAGCTCTCATGAAGATATGAGACTAGCTAGAGAAAAGAAAGCTTATCCTTCTTGAAACAAAGTAAACCTGCTCCAACTTTGCTATACACAAGTTTTCCTATCAAAAGCTGCTCTTTTGGTTTCTTTTAACTCATCTATGCTTCATTATTTGCAGCTAAAAGCTTGCTACTGGGGAGTGATCTTCACCATAAGTAGTTAAAGCATATATCAAAAACTTAATCTTTTGTATCATGTATCGAATATTATATCATAAATACAATTTTTAAAATAAAATAATAAAATTATTTTGAAAAATATTATAAATGCTTTTAAAAATTTAAGATTTTTTGTATATACACCTATTATATCATCATTTTTTTAAAAAGTATATCGATTCGCATCAATAATATATATCTTATTATTTGATATATCAATTATATCATATTAATTTGATACGCTTTATAATACATATTATTTATACTTATATCATATCATATCCTATTTATATATCGTAAAATATTAATGACTATAATATTTCCCATTTATATATCATATTATATGATATGTCAACTGTATCATATTAATTTGATATACTTTATAATACGTATCATTTTTACCTATATCATATCATATCCTATTTATATATTGTAGAATATTAATGATTATGATATTCCCCATTTTATTTTTGAAATTCACATCAGAATTTACTTTACCTCAAGTTCTTTTGAGTCGGAAAGAAAGGGCATGATGGTAAATAAGTCACCGAAAGTCAAGATTTCACTGAAGTTTTCATTGGTGATTGAAGAACCCTATCATGCTTTTTGCACGCCACAGACTCGGAAAGAAAGGGTTTACTGCTTGATGTATTCTGATTCAGTCTTGAAGGACGGTCCGGCAAAGCAAAAACCATTAACAGTGGTATGAAATACTTGACTTGCGACTGGCAACTGGGGTCAGGTGGTACGAGGGCTGTCACATTCTTCAATAGGGCGTGAAGGAAAATTGGCCAAACCCAGACAGTTGCACAATTCACAGTGGAGAATGATGTGTCCAGTTCATGCACCTGAATGACAAGCTTTTGGACGTTCCAGTCGTCCACTATTCATTCTGTAAAAAACAAAGGCTTCTCATAAAGCGAGAAAGACATTCATGGAGTCCCCAGAAGATGGTGGATGGCACGTGGGTTAGAGTGGGCCATGTCAACGCTTCCTGAGAAGGCCCATATTCTGACACAATAAATTTGTAAAACAATAAAACTATATGTACCCAATTTTGGTACACAATTTCTGTACACAGATGAGATGTCATCATGTGATTGGATATTTTTTTATCATATGGTGACACATGTTTTAAAATCACCTAATTGCATGATGACACATCATTGTGTACATAAATTATGTACCAAAATTGGGTACACATAGCATTGCTCTTTGTAAAAATTAAAAGGCCAAAGGAGCATTTCCAACGCGTAGCATCCTCTACTCTTTCCATCTTTTAATTTTAAAATTTTCATTTATTTATATATAAACGATTAAAATCAATAAAATTCTAACTCTTTAAAATTTTATCTCTATTTTTTTCCTAAACACAAAAAACAAAATATTTTCCCTATAGATCAAATTTTAAAAAATAACATTATCCCTAAGGTTTAGTTTTTAAACCTCGACATCATCATCGGTGACGAAACTTCTCCGATATATTACCATGCTCTAACGATCTCTCTCCCCTCCTTTGGAACACCAAGCTACATAAATCTAGTCTAGAAAGATGATGAGCTTCGTTGTCAGTGGAAGAAACTCTTTGTCTTCCCAGACAAAGACAAAGACCTCGTCTTTCCAAACATCTTCTTATAAAAAGATGATCGTTTTCCTAGACGAAGACGAGGTATTTGTTTTCATCTAGAAAAACTAAGAGTTTCGTCTCTCGATAAAGCTCTTTATCTTTTCAAATCAAATTTGCATCGATCGATGTTCCAAAGTAAAGGAGAGAGACCGTCGGAGCATAGTGATGCATCAAGAAAACTTCGTCGCTAACAATGGTATCAGATTTGATGTCAAAGATTGAAAACTAAACCCTAAAGGGGGAATGCTATTTTTTAAAAGTTGTCTATGAGGTAAACTTTTAGTTTTTAAGATTTTGAGGGAAAAAAAGATTAAATTTTAATTTATTTTTAATATTATAGATAAAATAACAATTTTACTTTTGAAACTTACAAACTTAACCTCTTATGGATTGATGTTTGAAATTTTCATAATTAAAGAATAAAAACACCGAGATTAAAGAATATTTTGGGTGGGAAGAAATCCCTTTGGCCAAATTAAAAATACTAACAAATTATTGATAAATTAAAAATATTTTTTTTATGGGTTAGCCTGGCAAAATGGCCCCTAGACTGACCCAACAAGGCCTGTATTTTTGACAGGCTCTAACCGCATTCAATGAAAATTACTAAATAATACTTAAGACTATTTTATAGGGTGTGCACAATTTGATTTAACGTACATTGAAAACTTTTTCAAACTAAACTCAGAAAAATGATTTAAAAATTTTTCAAATCAAATCAAATTAAAAAAATACAGTTAAGTCTAGTTTTGATTATAATTTGAATCTATTAATATTATTCACTTTTAAATATATGTTATTTAATAAAATTAATTTAATTATAATTTTCTATAACTTAATATAAATATGTAAAATAAATATGTTATATACAATATACATGTAAATAAATAACAAAATTAATATGAAAAAATAAGCTGCATACTTAATTGTTTGTTGAAAAATCATGTCAAATATAATTACATATACATATATATTTTAAAAAATATGGTTTACGGTTTAGTTTAGTTTAAAAATTATCCAAACCGTAACTCAAATTAAAAACTGTTTTTAAAAAATTTATCAGTTCAAACCAACCAAAGTACAATTTTTAAGTGGTTCAATCTGATTTTATAATTTGAACTGAATTATAACATCTCTTGTGTTTTATACTTATTTATTTTTAAAAAATTTAGGCTGTAAGTTTAAATTCTTTATTTAAATTTTATAAAATAATCGAGAATGGATAAAATTGATCAACAATAACTATAAATTTGTTATAAACAGCCCAACAGATATTGTCCGCTTTGGACTTCAAGCCCACACGGTTTTGTTCCTAAAACGCGTCTCTTGGGTAAAGAGTTTCTGGCCCCTGTTTATATACAAGCTCAGTAGACTGCACGGGAGCGATGTGGGACTTCAGGTCACAACACACCCCCTCATCGCGAATCGTGCTGATAACGTGTTATAAACAGCCCAACAGATATTGTCTGCTTTGGGCTTCAAGCCCGCACGGTTTTGTTCCTAAAACGCGTCTCTTGGGTAAAGGGCTTCTGGCCCCTGTTTATATACAAGCTCAGTAGACTGCACGGGAGCGATGTGGGACTTCAGGTCACAACAAAATTAAGATTTTTTAAGGATATGTTCATCATATTTCATTGTTTACAACTTTTAATTGATATATGCATTATAAAATTTATAAGTTTGATATTTTTTAAGAAAACCCATGTAATACTACTAATTGTAAAATTGCTTATATATTTGATTAATATAACCACTAAATACTACATAAGCTAAAATTCAGTTTTGTAATTCAGTTTATCTTGCATGAGGATTTGATTATAGGTATATTCAAACCGAACCAAATTTGAATAAGAATTTACTTGAATTTGGCTTCAATTCTAAATGACCAATTCAAACTTAAACTTGATTCGTTCAAGTTAATGAACAATAACATTAAAGAAAAAGAAAAATCATTAAAGAAGATGAAAAAGAATCATTAGTTAGACGAGCTATGAACTTATTGTCGATCACGAGTTGAGCTTGACAAGCCAAAATTGTATCAGCAAGAGATTGTCTTATTTGACTCGAACAACAAATAAATTCAATTCGAATCTATCCCTAGATTTGATTTACAATAAACAATTCCAGCCCAAAACTAACCTTTAGAAAAGGCCTGTATTGGTGGGCCTCTTTTCACAAACCCCAGGAATATTATTAAAAGAAGTCCACTCAATTTCTAAGTACACTCTCTCTGGCAGGGCTGGACTTGAGCCGAGCCAGCTCGGCTCGGCTTGAGCCCGAAACGAGCCGGGCTCTGCTCGGCTCGATCGAGCTCAAGCTGACTCGGTAGATTTTTTTTTTAAATTTTTTATACAAAACGACATCGTTTTGATCCATATATATATACAAAACGATGTCGTTTTGATATGAAAAACAAGCCAAACCGAGCCGTAAACGAGCTGAGCCGAACTCGAGCCGGCCATAAAAAAACCGAGCCGAGCCCGAGCTCGGCTCGGCTCGAATCCAACCCTACTCTCTGGTAATCTCTCTTTTGCTGTCCAATTAATTGGAAAATAATTTAATTTTTTAGTTTCACTACTGAAATTTATATTTAATTATTTGTGTGTATTTGAAAACTATTGATGCATAGTTATTAATATTTTATAATATATGATATGTATTATATGATATAATATAATATAAATAAAAAACGATACATATCATAAAATATATCGAAAATTATCGATACGGTGGACATATTATATGATCAAAATATATCCTACAATATGATACATATTATCAATACAAATCGATATACCTTTTTAGAGAAGTGGTGTCGTAGCAAGGATATATTTAGGAAATTTTAGAATTTCATAGGGTTTTTGTGATATTTTCAAAGGTAAAGACATGGTAATTATAATTTTTTATTATTTTATTAATATTTTATTATTTTTATTTTAAATAATTGTATCATACAATGCACTACAATAGTAATATACGATATGAAAAATTAAGTTTTTGATATATGATTCAACTACCATAATTAAATGGGTTCTAAAACCTATTTAGAAGACTTAATTAAAAATTATGAATTCATCAAAATTAAATTTGATTATTTAATTTTTATCCCATTTTTAAAATAAATTCGGTTTAATTTCATTAATATTGAAACCTTTTTTTTCTAATCTTAAAAATAGACAATTCTTATTGAATGAATTGTCAAATTTAGAAACTTTAACATTAGGGTTGAATTTGATTTAAACTGTGTTCAAACAAATGTCTTGTCATGATTGTTTTTAATTGAAAGGGCCCAACTTGAGATCAATGAAACTCGGCTCAATGTCAATTTATTTTTTATTCAATTTGAGCTGAGTTTGAACTCAAATAATCAAATAATTTGAACTTAACTTTTTTTTTTAACAAGCCTAATGTTTGGATCAAACTCAATTCGCTTGATTAAAGTTAAGTTCAAGTTCAAACAACTCTGAATTAAATTTTTATATAGTTATTTTGTCTCATTATACAAATAAATTATAATAACAAATTTGTTAAATGAATTTTCTTTAGCGATCAATAATTCATTTATCATAAGCTTATGTGTACTTGTAATAAGCACCAATTTATATAACAATAATAGTATGTTATCGTGAGATTTGGTTATTTAAAACTAAAGATAAAATAACATTTAATCACATGATAACACATCATTTTTTATATTTCAATTAGTATTCATTAGAAGTGCGCATATCATCACTCTTAAATTTTTTTCTTAAGCTTGTTAATTGTATCAGGCAAGCCTATTGTTCAATTCAAAAAATTTAATTTTAAATTGAACAAAATTTGGGCTTTTAACGAACCTAGACAAAAAAAAAAAATTCCATAAAATTATTAGGCTTACACTTGAATAAATGTTGTTCAACCTCAAGGCGCAATAGAATTCGAAAATTCATTGTAAGTATGGGTGCATTTATCAGATTTTTAAATATATATGATAGGTTTTTAAAGCTACAAAGACATACCCAAAATAAGTTTGAAGATGAAAAATTGTAATATATCGAGCCAAAACAAAAAATTTAACATTTGAACAGACAGCTCCAAATTTTTTTACGAACCTAAACTTAAACAAGTCAAATCCAATTCAAAAGGCCCAACTGACAAGCCTATTTATAGTCCCTAACTCCATGTTGTGGCTTTGTTGCCGCATTTGTTTTTGGGGTTAAATAAAGTGAAAGGGAGGACTTTTGGGCTTTAATGATAGCTAAGTTGAGCCCAACATGTACACAATTCCAACCTTAAACTTGAATAGAACCAATTCAAAATTGAGTTCGATTCATTCAAATGGTCAAATAGAAAAAGAAGAATAATTTAAATCTAAAATAATTTTTAAAAAAAAGAAAAAAATTATCAACAAGACAAACTTTAGTATGACAACAATAATGAGATAAAGGGGTTCAAATCGAGCAGAACAATAAATCACACTCAAACCATGTTAGTTCATATCTATGCCAGAAGGAATATAGAGCATTTTAATATTTTTATTTAATTTTAAAAATTAATTTATACTCATTGATGAAAATCATAACCCAACAATTAAAAAAATAATACAATTTATATATTAACAAATTGTACACAGTTTAAAATAAATTTTATGAAATATTTTAAATTAAATGCCCCGAAATAAAGTTCATAATTTTCAATACAACATATTAACTTGATATAATACAACGCCAAAAAAAAAATTATGCTTGAATTTTTAAAAATGAAATTTACTTTGAATCAACCTAATACGACTTTAAACTAAATTGCGTTTTGTTCAAATTCATACGAAACCAATTTAACTAACTCGAACTGACCCGAATATTTTGATAAATGCTATTGTAGTGTAATTTAGTATGGACAAATTAAAGAAATACTAAAAATCAAATATCAACAGTAGCTGAAATATTTAAATAGTATATAGAGTTATACCTCCATATATATGTATTTACTTTTATTATTCTTGATTTTTTATTTAACAATATAGTTTTATTAGTGGGTTGTGAAAATGAGATTTTGTTACTAAGAAAGAATATTTCTGTGTAATTTTTTCGATCATTTGTAAATAAGACAAAGTTTTATATTATGTGTTTTTTTTAATATTAGATTAGGATAATTTAGGAAAAAACTCGAACACTAAAATCTTTCATACAAATGAAAACTATAGATGATTTCGAATCAATTCGAATTATGTCAATTCAACATGAATATAATTCAAGTTATGGTAGGGTTTGAAGGTCTCAATATAATTTTGATACGAGTCAAGTTAAGGTGTAGAGTATCTAATCCAAAACCTAAATTTAAATAATACAAATACGACTTGATAACCTAAATAATTAGGAATACCAAAGAAGATATGCTCAATTTTAGCCTTCGTTTGTAGCCAATTACAACAACATTTTGCAGAAAAAACTTGAAAACCAAGAAGACGCTTTGTACCATATGAACCAAAAAAGTTGTGCTCATTGTAGGATTAAGTACAAACATCTCCATGCATTATGAAAATTTCTAAACTATATAATATAAATGTAAAATGATGATTTGTTTTTATTTATATGTATAAAATTTTGTATTATGAAAAGATGAGATTTATTGTATTATTATGTATAAATTTCAAAGTTCAAAACCTCCTCAAAAGCCTAAAAAATAAAATAAATAAATTTAAATCTAGATTTTTGGGAGTTATATATAAAATTTAAAAATAGAAGCACAAAAAAATAGGTTGTCCATTTAATTCTTTTACTAATTTTGTTCCATCAAATAAAACACTTGTGAAAGACTAAATAATTATATTTTAAATTAAAATTGTCCATAAGAAATTAATTTAATTTAATTTAAAAAAAGCCTTGCACACATTTTCAAATTACTCACAAACTTCCAAGAATATAAAAGCCCCACGCTGCCACGCACGCATGGATTAATTAATTATTGATAATAATAATTAGTGTAATAAATTATAATTAGCTTAGAAAGTCGGGTCGGGTCCACCTCGTAAAAGCAAAACGGACTAAAGAGAGAGCTTCCTTAAATGCAAAGCCCGGGGCGACCGGAGCCCTCCACGTGGTGCCTCGTGACCCGCACGTTCAAACCCTGATTTCAAGGACTTATGTTTATACAACTCATTAATTGAAATTAATTATTTAATGATAATAATAAATTATTATTTAAAATAAAAAGAAAAACAAAATTCACTAAATTATTCTTTTTTTATTTTGGCATATAAAAGTTACAGCGCGTGACGTGACAATTCGGGACTCATGAAAGGCGGAGCTTGACCAGGATTGGAATATGTGAGTTAGTTTTTTTTTTAATTCCGAGTTGAAAAAAAAAATTTACTTGGCGCGTAGATCGAGCGCGTGAATAAAAAAACACAAGCAAATTATGGAGGACGACGGAGAGTATTTTATTAAAACGTTAAATGATGGAAATCAGGACCGTCGCCTTTGTTTCTCTGTCGCTTCGTCGTCTTTATCTGAAGCGAGCGGGTCCACGTGCCTGTGTAAGCGCACGTGAGGCAGACGGTGCCAGAGCCTTTTGCTCACCTTTGTACGCTTAAAATTGTGAGAAGGTTTTCTTTATTTTTAGTTTGTTGAATTTTTTAATAAATAAGTATAATTTTTTATTTTTTAATCGTTCAATTATTTCGTATGACCCACTTGCCCCCATACTTTCCGGTCTCCTGCCCACTGCCCGAGCCTTATCCGGTCAATCACACGCGTGGCGCTGGATTTATAATCCGCACGTGTGACACGGGAGTCCCAATATTTTGGGACAGCTTTTCAGGTCCACTGTTCTAGGCCCTTTCGATAATTTTGAAACAAACAAGTGTTTACTTTGTTATTTACACGTTAAAAAGTAATATATACTTATAAAACTATACCAACCTATTTTAAATATATAAATAGATACATATTTAATATATGATATCATTTTATTAAATGATTTTAATTTAAAAATAAAATAATATTTAATCATATAATAATACATATAAATATATATTTATTTGTAAATTCAAAATAGGTACATATTACTTATAGTATACATAAAAACACATACAAAAACTTTATATAAGATTTTTAATTGACCCCTTAAAAAAAATTTATACTTTCATCACTAAACATAATCTGATCTATCTTCAGCCCAATCAACTTGTTGTTCAATTTAAATGAATTAAACTTGAGTAGAAATTTTAGTTTGTTGAGCTTCCCTCAAAATCAATATCTTGTCATCCATTCTTCTTCTTTAATGAATTTTCTTTTTTTTATTCAATAATTTTTCTTCTTCTCTGACGACATTTTTTCTTCTTATTTGATGATTATTATTTTTCTTTGACAATTTTTTTTCTAATCTAATATTACTAAACAATTACTTCGAGTGAGTCAAACTTAAATTCAAATTCGTTATTCTAAATTCATATCAAACTTGAACTAACTCTTGTTCAGACTTAGTTTAATATGAATATATACTATAAGATTTTTTGTACACCCTCAAATAATGTTTGTCTAGAGTGCCCAAATTGGCAACAAATTGCAAAAACAAAAACATTTTTAGGTAAATCTTATCAATATTTGTGTTTAGATTTTTTCCTTGTTCTGCAAAGTCTTAGCTTTGAAAAGGCCCTCCTTCTAGCTTTAGCGAAAATGCTTTTCAAAGTGAGATGCTTTGAGGAAGGCGAATTTTCCAACGAGTCCAGGCAGCAAAGCACTTTTATGGCTCATTCCACGCATTTTTTCCACAATTATGGTATTTCTTATTAGAAATGATAATTTCCTTTCAACATTTAAATTCTATAAAAAATAAAAATTATTAAAATCCAAAATAACCCATGCAACCTACCATGACTAGATCAGTACCTACACATAATGTTAGATTTGAGTTAAGTTTAGATAACTTAAATTCGGTTCAATTTGAAAAAATCGAGCTCAAGTCTATGTTTCAATTTGACAAACTCTTTTTAAACTAATTAAAGTTTGAGTCAGTTTGAAATGAGTTAAGTTTAAGTTTAACTATGATATTGAGCTAAGTTTGGTTCAGTACTATAGTTGAGTCAAAATTGATCAAAATGATATTATTTATATTTGTTGATAAAAAAAATATCGTTTTATTTTATATGAATTAAATTTTTCCAAGATTAAGCTTGACAATATGAAACACTTAGGCTCAAGTCAAACTCAACAATATAAAGCCCCTAGACTTAGATTCTAGCTCGGTTAAGACAAACTCGTTTTAAACTTATTCAAATAAAATTGATAAATAAGTTCATGTTTAACTCAAATTTAACCTCTAAAAACAACAAAGAGATTAAGAATTGATAATATCATATGTATCCACCGATCTTCCCAATATGTCACACTAAGTATTTTATAATTATAATATTATATTTCAATTTTATCTTTAACAAATATACTATAACAATCACGACACAATTTTTTTTTATTTTAGCAAAATATTATGACACAATTTTTTTTATCATAAATAGTAATTCTAAAAAATTCTTCCCATAATTGTGGGGATGCTTTAGTTGGAAGGAATAAGAGATTATATTTGTGATTTATTTTTATTATTTGTTTTATTTTATTTAGTTTATTAAATAATAAATAATTATAATAATTTTTTATTAATTATTAATTATTAAAATATTAATAAAATAATATTATTTTTATTATTTTTTAATAAATTTATGTTAACGTAAAATGATATATATAAATAATTATACATAATAATTATTTATATATATTAATTTACCATACACCTGGTTAATTTATAATCATGGAACAGGGGAGTAAAACATTAAAAGTCACGTGCCAAGTACACATTGTGCCGCACGTCTCGATCGGGTAAAAATCCCGAGGATCACAGATGAATGATGACAAGTTAACGTGATGAGTTCATGGGAAATCGGACGGTGAAGAACGAAGTTCAGAGGTCAAATTGAGTGGGCCTAGAAAGCGACAGTAGGATTATATGGAAGGCGACGTTGTAGGGGAACCCACGCGACAAAACCAGGTTGCCAATTGCCCCACGTGTCAGGCACCATGCGCGTGTTTGGGTGAAAGCTGTGGCTCCGTATGCGCCAACCACATGAATGGTAGCAGCCCATTTTGGACCTTGAAAGTCACAGACTCAGTCTTATTCATACCCTTACTTTGTCTCCCAAGTAGGTCGTATTTTGGTCCCTGTGCGGCGGGTAACGGTATCAATATGGATAATAATATTGGATGAATCAAATTATCATTTTTTTTAATTAAAAAGACCAAATTTCAAATCTCTATTAAAAGAATTAAGCTTTCAGATCTTTCCATCGGATAAAAAACACCTAATTATATTTTTTATTAAAAGTATCAAATTAATCATATAATTTTAAAAAAAAAAAAATAATTATAATTATGTTTATTCGACATATTCAAACTTAATAAAATATACTAAAAGTTTGGTCATTTTTACAATAAAATTGGCAAGTTTAATTCTTTTATAGAAAATATGAAGTCCCTTTAGCAAAAAAATTTGAGAGTTCAGACTCTTTAATAGAAAAAAAGATCCATTCATTAAAAAAAAAGATAGTTTGAGATCTTTCAAGTGTTGTAGTCCCTTATCAATGCGGTTATTAGAATGACATGTCTCATAGTAACAATATGGGCGAAAATGATATGTATAAAAAATTGGTCACGTATTATATGACACAATACAAATCAATCCATATTGTTAATTTTATCAATACAAATCAATACATTTTTTTAGAAGTGTTGAAGTTGTGAAAATGTATTTCAGAATTTTTAAAAGGCCAAAGGACTTATTCCCACCTAAATATTACTCTTTTCTCAAATTCCCACCTTTTATCTTTCAAAAACTCAAATACTTATTTATCTATTAAATTTTTTTTTGTTAGAGTTAGAGGTAAACTTGTCATTTAGCAAAAAATTGAAAAACTAAAAATTTATCATATTTTTTGCCTAGTTTAAAAATCTAATGATTTTTCTTGTAACACTCATAAGTAAACCTAAGCAAGTTCTAGTCTTTTCTCTTGTCTTAATTGAGTTAATATTGATTTTCTAGAGAGATGTACACCCATGTATAGGAGTATACTCGATCGTGCATACTGCATTGTCAAAAAATTTTGAATTCGAGGATAAGATAATAATCATGACAAAATCAGATGATTTCCATAATTGGATGACACGACACACACCTCACCTGTGTACCATAGATACATGTTCATGTGTCGAGTTTAGGAAGCAAAATAAAATAGGCGTTTAACCTAATTTTCGCTATTCTTTACACCTCTAGCCACACACCCAAAAGAGAAAAGAGTGAGAGAATACCCTTGGTCGTTGGAGGAAGCCACCGATTATCAAAATTTCCCATAGTCATGCAAAGATTGCTTATATGTTAGAAGTCAAGTAAGTAAGGTGGCTTTTCAGTTGATTATTTTATGAATCCATGTTGTTTGATGATTTGGTTGGTATATTGAATCTGTTTGATGTTTGTTTCCATTGTTTTAGCTAGAAATATCTGTTAGTTATATGTATATTTAGTTATAAATTTATAAACATGGAGATTGAATGAAAAGTGTGTATGAACTTGCTACTAAATAGTATGATTTGCTAGTATAGGTGATTGTGTATGTTTTTGGCCTTCTTATTGATAATATATACGTATATATTTATGGTTGATTATCGTGTGAAAGTCTCCAACCATGAAAGTGAGATGAATGCAATAGGTAGATAATGATGATGACTAGGCTTGCATGTGTTAAGCATGTTCACATGGGTATAGACAATGTTTTTAAAATCAGACATTGAATGAATCGGTTGTCTCATTGATTCATGATTCAATCAAAAATCGATCGATTCAACTTACTATCAAATTATAATAATTTTTTTAAATAATATTGTATTAACCACATATTTTACTTAAAATTTTGTAAAAAACAAAATCAATCAGGATACCCAAACTTATAGTGATTAGAATATATCATTTCTAAATAGTAATAATTATTTATCTAATTTTAATGAAACAATTGGATGAAGAAAATATTTCTATCTTATGATTAAAAAAAAACTGTAATTATGTAAATCATTATCTATAAAAGACATTTTAATAGATATAAGACACATTTTTTTCCTTTTTTATTTTATTTTTGAACTTATGTTTTCTTTACAGACCTTTAAAAATTCATCAAATTTAATATAAAATAATCAAATTACTCAAAAATAATTAAATTTTTTAAAAATATCTTAAATTTTGGTCAAACTCAATTCTATCAATTTTGACTGGGTTTAACTAAGTCAATCAATAAACTACTTTTTAATATTAATCAAACCAAACTTAGAGTCGATTATCAGTTCCACAGGTTAAACTAGTCTATCTGATTAGTTTTCAAAATGTGGTTATAGATATGACAAGTTGATTTAGGGGGGTTGCAAGTATGTTTTGAAACTTGTATATGTGTATGGATTGTCGAAAAAAATTGAAAATGATTAGAACCAGTAGACCTGTGACTTTTAGGCTGCGATACACAGTTGTGTAGGGTAATCTACACACCCATGTGTCTTATGTTTAAACTAGGGCAAGTTTCATCTTTTGTGCGCTCATTCTGAGGAAAAGCGCACAAGGTCATGTGATATATGACATTCGTTTATGCATGACTTTACAAAAATGGATGTCGTGCTTAGATAAAAGCACATGGGGGTGCAACACTAGGCACACACCTTTGTAATCAATAAAAGTCAAAAAAGACCATTTTACCCTTAATCCAAGTACAAGAAAGGAAAAGAGAAAGAAAAATAATAAAAGACCTTAGCAAGAAAGACAAAGTAGTTAAAAATAAAAGAAGTGTTTGTTTATGTGGAATGTATAAACCCCATTTGAATTAGATCTGGGTCGAAAATTAGAAAAGTTAAGCAAATTGGTACACATCCATATAGCCACCAACTATATGTGTAAGTGGCAAGATACATGAAAGTAGTAGGACTTGATTCCCACGAGATACATCATATGTTTGGCGCCAAAGTGCTAGGGATGTGCACGGTCTAATTTGGTTTGAGAGTTTTTTCAAACCAAACTAAAAAAAAAAAAGGTTTAAAAAATTTTTAAACCAAACCAAATCATTTTAGATTTCAAACTAAACCAAACTGAAAAAATTCGGTTTAGTTCGATTTGAATTATGGTTTGAACTATAGTTATTAGTATCATACAGTACGCTATACGATACGATACAGATAAAAAATAATATGAATCATAAGATGTATCGATTTAATATAACACAATAAATGTGTTATAAAATACAATATGTATCCTATGATACAATATATATTATCGATATAAATTAATGCATATTTTTAGAGAAAATGAGAATGCATTAGGAATGTATATGAAAAGTTTTTAAATGCTAATGGTGTTTATGATATTTTTCAAAATGATAATATGACAATTATAATATTTTATTATTTTAATTTTTAAAAGACGTATCATACTTTATAATACCCCATATAATAAAATATGTTTTTAATATACGATACAATATAAGATTCAACTACTATAGTTCGAATATTTTAAAATCGTTCATATATATATATATATATAATTTACTAAAATTAACTGAATTATAGATTTCTAAAACATAATATACACATATAAAATAAATATACAATATAATGACAAAATAAATATGAAAAAAAAAGTTGTATATCTAATTATTTATTGAAAAATTTTGTCAAACATAATTATATATATGTATTTTAAAAAATATAATTTACAGTTTAGTTCAGTTTGAAAATCTCCCAAACTGTAACCCGAATTGAAAAACATGGTTTAGAAAATTTTAACCCAAACTAAATCATAATTTTTAAGTAGTTCTGTTTGGTTTTATGATTTGAATCGAATTATGCACACCTCTACAAGGCACATAGGCCACTTAGTTCAGTTTAAATGTGCATGGTAAGAGATCGTGGTTTTTCAAATATTTCTCACTCGATCAACAAGATGCATACATATATACCCATGGTAGGGGCTATTCTAAGATGGTTTTAGATAGCAGTTTAGTGACTAGCATATGTAGTAAGGGAGGGATTGCTACTAGATTTTCCTCACATAGCAGGGTATCACAGTTAGTTAGTTCAATATGTCGTATGACACGTGTACAAGACATAATAATTAGTAGACATACAAAGTGTCATATGTTTTCACCATTGCATTAGATATGTCGAGTTGAACTTAAGCCTTAGTAATTTATGTGGATGGCCTATGTCAGGGCATGAGGGTATTGAGTTGTGACCACTTCAAGATTCACTAATGAAAAGCCAGATTTATTACTTGGAAGCATTATTCAAATAGTCGAGAGGCCACCAACTTATTAAATGTTTTCACTTACGTGTTCCTTTTTTGTTGTTTTGTAGGTAGAAATAAATAGTATGATATACAGGAGAGTTGACAGTTTAGTTGAGTAGTTGCGTGAGGGTGAGGGGTAAATTTGTCTTTTTACAAATTTCTTTTGATTTATGTATTTTTATCATTTTAGTTATGATTTCATGATTAATTATGCACAATAACTATTGGATTGGATTCTCAGACACTTTGATTTATAAAGTTTAATAAATTAGGTATTTCAGTTAATATTTCATGTTCCACCTTTTTGCATGCATTCAAGTTTGAAAATTTATTATCATATTATCTTCCGTTGTTTTAAATTTAAAAAGTTAAGTTGTACACATCTTTTCAGATCATATTTCGTGGAGGGATATGTATTTAGATAGAGGTGTTACATCCCCTCACCTAAGGTTTGAAAAGTAATCATTTTTTTTCTAACTTTTTTACCTTTTTCTAATGACAACAACGGTTTCAACTGACAACTCCACCCAAAATTTCTCTCCCTCTCGAATTCTTTTTCTCTCTTGGTCATCGCCCTTCCCTGTGATGAAAACGAAATCCCTATTGTCTTTGACGGAGATAAAGATGAGATGAAAATGATTCATCATCTTCATCTGAGAGACGAAGATTTATCATCTTCATCTAAGATGAAGAAGGCAAAGGAGGGTGACAACCAAGAAAGAGAACGTTGATAGTTGGAATCATTGTTGTCACCAAAGAAGTGAAAGAAAAACCCTATAGGGAAAATGGTCACTTTTCAAACCTTGGTGGGGGAAATTTATACTTTTAAACTAAGAGGGGAATGTGATAAATTTTTAGTCGTTTAATATTTTTTGCTAAATAATAATTTTATCTCTTCTTTTAACAACAAAATTTAGGGGTTTGCACAGCCCGATTTGAAAGTTTTTTCAAACCAAATTGAAAAAAATGGTTTAGAAAATTTCTAAACCAAATTAAAAAAACAATTTGATCCAATTTGGAATACATTTTGAATCATAGTTATCAATATTCTATGATATACTATACAATACAAATAAAAAATAATACATATCATAAAATATATCAAATTAATACAATACAGTAAACATATCACATGATACTTTACAATACGATACATATAACTGATAGGATTAATACATTTTTTTGGAGAAAATGATGGTGCTTGTAATATTTTTCCAAATAATGAAATATCAATTATAGTTTATTAATATTTTATTAATTTATTTTTTTAAAAGTGCATCATATAATACGATTTACAATATGAAAAATTAGAGTTTTGATATATGATTCGATTATTATAGTTTAAATATTTTAAAATCATTCAATTATAAATATATATTATTTAATAAAATTTACTGAATTATAATTTTTTAATACATAATATAAATTATATATACAATATACATATACAAAAAATAACAAAATTAATATAAAAAAAAGTTATATATATTGTTTATTGAAAAATTCTCTTAAAGATAGTTTTATATATATTGGTAAGGTTTAAAAATCATCCAAACTGAAAAAAACAATTTAGAAAATTTCTAACCCAAATCAAATCATTTAACAAATTAAATCAAATCAAACCGTAATTGTTAAGCAGTTCAGTTTAGTTTTATTGTTTGAACCAAATTATATATACCCTAATAAAATATAACAAATAAGTAAGTATTTGAGTTTTTGATATATAAATGATAAAAACTTAGAAAAAAAAAATAATCTTGGGATGAGAATAAGTTCTTTGGGCTTTTTAAAACTTTGAAGATTTTTAAAATATTTTCTTAGATAATTATATGATAATCAATTATTTATTATTACTTTAAAATAAATACATTATTATGTAAAATTATATATGTGTAATATTATTTAGTTTAATTTATATTATTATATTATATTATACAAAACGTACGATACACCATAAAACACTGATAATCATGACTGTAATGCAACAAAAGTACCTTTTTACAGAGGAAATATCCGTACAAATTCATGAAATAGAACAAGACAATAACAAAATAAAATAAATTATTTATTTAATTATTATAGCCCCGACAGCTTTTGCAAAATTCAATAATTTATATTTTAATGTTGATTACAACTTGAAATAAGCTGTAACCCATGCTGTAGAACAAAACAAAACAAAACAAAAGAGCTTGATTACAATATTTAATTATATTGCTAATTACAATTAATTTAATTAGGAGACAGCAAATTGTGACATTGTATCAATCTGATTAGGGTTTAAATTAATTAATAAATTAATTAAAACCCTAATTCCCTTTCTTTGGATCTGAGATTCATGCATGGATGGAGCTAGAGAGTGTGAATTGACTATCATAATATATTATAATTTTTTTAATTATGATATAAAATATAATATTGTTGGTGGGTTTGAAATTAAAAATTAATTGAATTTAAATTATTGTTATGTTGGAATCTAATCTACTATCTTGATTTGAATTGATCCCCAAAATTTGACCAAATTTAGTGTGTTAGAATTTGATTTGTTTTGAAAATAATAATCCTGTGTTCTATTTTAGCAAATTTATTTCATTTGTTTATGTTTATTTATTTCAAAGTAATATTTAAAAATTAAAAAATTAAATATTTTGTATAATTTTTTTAATTATTATTACTATGGGCAGGTAATAATTATTTTGAAAACTCAACAATCTTTTAGGGGTAGATGAAATTACCCTTTTTTAAACTCAAATTTGTTTTTAAAAAAACTATTTAAGTAATACTATAATAGGAACTAACTTATAGGCATCAAGGATATTAATAATTTATTTACTTAATTTTTAATTTAAAATCAGTAAATTATATTATATTATGTCAATTCTTAATATCTATATATTATAACATAATATTCAACTTAAACTTGAGTTTAAGTTGGTGCACAATGTTACTGTATCTCCAAGGAGTTATTTGAGTAATAACAAAAGAAGTTTTATGTATAAAAAAGTACGAGTTTAAATATCTTTTAACGATATTTTTAAATTAAAATTTTAATTTATTTAGTACAATGGTTATAAAGTTGATCATTGTATTTATAGTTTGATTTATTCAATGTGATTAGTTTAGTCTTAAAAAGGTGATTTAATTCGAATAAAATTCTTTGTTATTAAAAAAAATTGCAAGTGAAGCGAAAAGTATCATCATAAGGGTACAAATGAATCAATTTTAAGCTGAGTTGGAACTCTAGTTCAAAATCGACATGTTCTAGTTAAGTCATGAATATGATACATACTAGCTTAAATAAGATCTTCCCCCTCACACAACACAACTTCCAAGATATAATTGAGATTGGTATTTTTTAAACTACAAGGGATGTCATGGATGATGATTTAAACCTCAAGGGGCTCAAAAAACTTGCCCAATTATTGTATTTGTATTGCTTTCTTTAGTATTTAATTAATAGGCCCACAATTCTTATTGGTCCATTTTATAGCCTGGAACAACCCCACAACACTGAAACCAAGTAAAAGAGGAATGGCCCATTTTGAGTAAATCTTTAAGGACCACTTTCAAAGAAATCAAAGTTCATGTCCTCGAAAGAATTTTGATGTGTATGAACAGTTACACAAATCCAGAGTTTTCGGCACAAAGAAGGCTATTAGTATCTAATTTAAAGTTTTTAATTGAATATTCAGATAATATATCATCGTATAATTAAATATTATTGTATTCTAAAATAAAAATTATTAAATCACATTATAACACATCATCTGAATACCTAATTGAATACTTAAAACTGGATACATAAAGAGAGAATGAATAGGAACAAATTGAGCAAAATAAAAGGCCAAAACAACTCTCCAATTGGTCACAATTGATGACTTCAAGTCACAAATCAAAATCTAATCAAGAAACCAACTTAGGAAAACAAATTGGCATTGTATATTTACACATTTTCTAGCAAAGATGAACAGCCTTTTTATGTATAAATAACAAGAATTTTAAAAGGGATACAAGAGATACATACATTAAACTGGTAAAGATACAAAGGCAAATTTTTTCCTGCCACATTTTTGAGTTTTTTTTCAAGTGGGAAAGAAGAGGGAAAATTCTTTAGGCAGCTGAATGGGATCATTACCATACACCCTCTTTCTTTGTTTCAAAGAATTCTAGTCGAAAACTGGTCAAATTCGATTCGAATGTGGGTTTGTTGTTCTATGCCTTGTTGCTTAGTTCGGGGGCTTCGCTTATGGTCATATTAACCATTTCGACTGTACTAGTGAAACCTCCATCATCAGTGGCAATGGTAGATTGCGAATCAAGCCCAGAACCAGCTTGAATCTCCTTGAACATTGCCATAACCTGAATCATTGTTGGTCGTTTCCATGGTCGATCGTCTAAGCATGCACACGCTACATGCAAGTGTTGCAGAAGCTCAATCTCAAGGCTTGAATCCTCTTTCATGAGTTCTGGGTCGAAAACGTTGCTTATTTTGAGTTTTGCATGCTGCTTCACCCATCCTACAAGGTTATTGTCACCAAAATCTGCTGAATCTGTTGGCCTTTTTCCTGTTAGCAACTCCAGCAACACTACACCATAACTGTAAACATCGCCTTTCGTTGAACATCTAAAGCTCTGGTAGTATTCAGGAGGCACATAACCAGGTGTGCCCGCTAGTGTGCTGACACTCAGATGTGTATCGACTGCACTCATAAGTCTAGCCATTCCAAAATCCGACACTCTGGCTTCAAGGTGTTCATCGAGCAGGACATTGCTCGATTTCATGTCCCTGTGTATAATGTGTGGGGTGCAATTGTGGTGAAGAAAAGCTAACCCTCTTGCAGCTCCAATTGCAATTTTCCTCCTTGCAGCCCAGTTTAGCTTGATCCCAGCTCTCTTCTGATCATGTAAAACATCTTCTAAACTTCCATACCTCATGTACTCGTAAACTAGAAGCCGCTCTTCACCTACCTTGCAATAGCCCAAAAGAGGTACAAGGTTCCGATGCTTGATTTTCCCAATGGTTTCCATTTCTGCTGTGAATTCTCGATCACCTTGTCCACTGATATGTATCAGTTTCTTGATTGCAACAATGCTTCCATCTTTCAGTTGAGCCTTATAGACATCGCCAAAACCACCAGAACCTATAAGACTGTCATTGTGGAAGCCATTGGTGGCTTCAAGAAGATCTGCAAAGGTAAGCTTTCTTAGGGGCTTCTCAAATGTAGCAAGGTTAATGCTTAATGCTTCGCGAGCTCCGGTTAGCTTCCAACTGGTGTTTGCAGTGCCAGAATGTGATCGACTGTCGATATAAACATCAAGAGTTGAATCTTTCTTTTTCCTCCTTTTCTTCATTTCCACACCAACTATGATCAAACCAAAGATGCAGAACAGGGAGAACAACAATCCCATTGCAATGCTGCGCACAAGAGCAGCTGGTGTCCTATCAGACTTATTATGCTGAGAATTCACCCTTGTTGTAGGATCTTTCCCACATGGAGAAAGAGGCAATCCACAAAGGCCTGAATTGTTGATAAATTTCGAAGGTGGAAAAGTTTCAAGCTGTCCGCCTTCAGGAATCATTCCAGTGAGATGGTTGTTCGACAGATCAACCTCTGCCAGAAAGCTAAGAGAACTCATCGATGTTGGAATCGTCCCTTCAAGATCATTGCTCGAGAGGTCAAGAATGTTAAGAAGCGTTAGGTCTCCCAGCTCCAATGGAATAGAACCCGAGAAACTGTTGTGCCCCAAATTCAAGATATAGAGAGTTGACATGGTGCCAATCTCCTTCGGAATGGTTCCTGACAGCTTATTGTATGAAATATCGAAAAACATCATTGATCCATTGTTGTTAAATGTGGGCTGGGTGAGCCCTTTATACACTCTAGTGAAGTTACAGGGGTTCTTGATTGAAATTCTGTTCAACTGCTCCTGTCTAATTCCTGCAAACTCAAGCAAATTTCCTGCTCCATGGCACTCCTTACTACCATCATTCTTAAT
This sequence comes from Mangifera indica, assembly GCF_011075055.1. Lineage (NCBI taxonomy): Eukaryota > Viridiplantae > Streptophyta > Magnoliopsida > Sapindales > Anacardiaceae > Mangifera > Mangifera indica. The sequence continues at coordinate 10,533,763 of NC_058152.1, read as the reverse complement.
GTAAACATACTTCTTTCCTGCAATGAAATTCACCGCGATTTTACCCGACTGTTTGAACAATGCAGGAGGGATGGATCCATTCAAGTTATTGGTATTAAGATCCAACCAAATTAGGCTCCTACAATCACCAAGCTCAGGTGGGATGCTACCAAAAAAGGAGTTGTTACTGAGCTTGAGAATCGCGAGGTTCGAAAGCTTGCCAATCCAACGGGGAATCTCACCGCTCAGCTGGTTATTCGACAATGAGATCCAAGTTAAATTGGTGCAGTTGCTTAAACCAGAAGGGATGGGTCCAGACAACTGGTTGAAGTCAAGAATCAATGTCTGCAATGTTTGAATGTTACCAAGCTCCTGTGGAATCTCCCCATGGAGATTATTCAACCACAGCTTCAAATCCTGAAGCTTGGACAGAGAGCCCAAGCTTGAAGGGATAGTTCCAGAGAGACGATTGAAGCTCAAATGGAGAGAAACAAGCTGTGAACAGTTACTAAGGGTTGGAGGAATGAAACCAGTAAGCAAATTGTTAGCAAGATACAACTCTTTCAAGCTATTTCCAGGATCCTGACACAAATTAGCAGGAATAGAATCTGAGAAATTATTTGAACTCAGATCCAAAGTCTCCAAGTTGGTGAGTTTTGACAAAGAATCAGGCAGAACACCAGTGAAATCATTAAAGGATAAAACAAGCTCCTTCAAGCTACTCATTTGCAAGAAAGTGTCCACAGGCAATTCACCTGAGAATTTGTTATTAGAAATATCAAGAGAGGCCAATGAAGAGCAAGAGCTGAAGCTGCTTGGAACCGTACCAGACAAATTATTAGAAGAAAGATCGAGCTTGACAAGACTTGAACAAGAATGAGCTAGTTGCAGAGGAATCTCCCCTTGAAAAAAATTGTTTCCCAGGAGAAAATACTGCAAATTTTCAGCTGAAGAGAGCACAGGAACTTGGCCTCCAAATTGGTTGCTAGAAATGTTCAAGAAAGTGAGCTTTTCACAAGCTGAGATTGCATGAGCAATATCAAAATTGAACTTATTAGCCGAGATATCAAGATGCTCCAAGGCTAAACAATCACCAAAAGCAGGCATAGGCATTGAGATATTGTTTGCAGAAACATCCAAGAACTTTATATTCTTGCACTTTGATACATTTATCTCTCCTGTCACTTTGTTGCCCTTCAAAGCTAGCAACTTTAAGTCCTCACAACCATTGTAGACAATCCATGGAATAACATTGGGGCCTGAAATCTGATTATTATAAGAAAGATCAAGAGACTCCAAACTGAGTTTCAACCCACCAGACTCTTTTCCTGAAAAAGCAAGAAGATTACTTGAGAGATTGAGACCTTTCAAGCTTGAACAAGAAGCCCAGTTGGACAAAAGGGACAGCGACCCGGATAAGCTGTTGTGAGACAGATCTATGGAGGTCAAATATGAGCTGCACTTAGATCCAGGAGGGAGAATAATGGTGCCTGAAAGATTGGTGTTTTGCAGAAACAGAGTTTGGAGATTTTCAAGAGTCAAAAGATAAGAAGCAACAAGATGAAAATCGGTGTTCAAATGAAGAGAAGTAAGGTCTATCGAAGAAACTCTTGTTTCATTACATTTTACACCATCGAAGCTACATGGGTTCTGGTCTAATTGCCAGTTTTTCAGCACAGAAGGGTCTGGTAGAGCAAGTTTGAAGTTGATCAACTGTTGAGCATCCGGGTTTTTTGCAGAAGTTGAAGAAGAAGAAGAAAGAGAACTCTGAGAAAGAAGTAAAAGAAACAAGAAGGAGAAAGTTGTAACGCTAGCCATAGAGAACTTAGTTAAGAAGCCTTAAAGCTTGGAGCTTTGAGAGAAAGAACTCTTTAGGGGTTACTTTCAGCCATTAGAGAGAGCTCAGGAATGAGGAAGAAGGAAAGCTGTGTTGGTCTCTTGGTTGTTTGTTGTTGTTTTGTGCTTAAGAGCTGTGTGTGGGATGGAAGCTGCAGCAGTGAAGGAAAAAATAACAAGTTAAATAACTAAAAACAATAATTATTAACAAAAGGGATGAAAGTGAAAGAAATCAAAGTATTGAAGGGACGAAAGTGAAAGAAATTAAAAGTTTGAGAGCGGTGTTTCTCAAGTCAAGTTGAAGTGTGGACACAACAGCTGTTGCTCACATGCCATGTGACACTCTTTGTTTCACATAGCTTTAATTTTTAATTAATTTAGATTTAGATTTAATTAATTAATTACTTTTCATGTTTCCGAGGAAAACTCTTAAACTCTAAACTAGGGTTTTTGTTCTTCAATCCTTACAAAATTATGTGATAATTTTGTCTTTCTAGGTACTTTACACACAACGTGATGAGTAAGATTCTGTAATACTTTATATATTGATAATAGTTACAATTAATTGCGTGTAATTTTTAGGTCAAAACCACACATTTATATCCGGATAAAATTCAATTCGAATTGAACTCATCCAATTTCAAAAGTTAGGCTCGATTTAATTTAATTCAATTTAAATTTATTAAAATCAAACTCAAATTTGAATTTATAATTTGAGTTAAATTAGAATTTATAATTCAAATTTATAACTTAAATTCATTATTTAAGTTCAAAACGATGTTATTTTACCTATTATTAAACAAAAAAAGATTATTTTGTCAATAAAATACGAATCAGAAACACGAATTTGAGTTATAAATTTTAATCATGAATTTGAGCAAAAATGTTTTTATTTAAATTGAACTCAAGCTATCATTAATTTTGGCTCAATAAACTTAAGCCCATCCATTTTTAACGTCAGTCAAACTCAAGTCAAGAAATGTTTGAACTTGACTCGGTTTGTATCTATCTCTAGAAGGGTTGACTTATTTCTAAAATTAAACTGAATTTATGCTAAAGAATTCGGCTTTATCCTATCACAAGTTGAGTGGTAGATCAATTCAATTTGAGCTTCACTTATGATTTGGTTTAAGTCATATCAAATAATTATCAAATGACATTAATTTTGTTGATGAGTCATATACTCGAATCGCAAATTCAAGCCACAAATTCGAGTTATGAATTTAAATTACAAACTTTAGTTGAGCTTCAAATTTCAAACTTAAAAATTAAGTTGAACTCAAGTTACCCTTAATTTTGACTTTGTAAATGTGAATTGTCCTATTTTTCATTCAAATTCAACTCAAGTTAAATGGTGTTCATACTCAATTCGGTCAATATTAACCTATATGTCTAAAGGTGTAATTGAGTCCAAGCAAGTAGAGTATTACTTGCTCTAAGCTTGACTCAATTAAACCCTAACCTTCGACATATTATTTTAAATTTTATAATTTATATATTTATCTATTATCTTAAAATTTAAAATAAGATTTTAAAAATATGAATAATAATTTTTAAATATTTAACAATTTATTAATATTTTACACCAGTTAAGTTGTAAATTCGGCTTGAGAGCTTAAACTAAGAAATCCGAACCCGAATTCAACTTGTTTTACACATTTATTTATTTATTATTTTTATTGCGAGTAGTATTTCTAAATATGAATGTAAATGGAATAATTTCTTTATTATTATAATTATTGGCCCTTCTCAACTGGGTCCAGCTTTTATATTTTTCAATTATAATTAATTAAAATAAAAATTTTAACACTTTGATATTATTATAAATGGAAATAAAGTTTGTATTATTTTTATATTCTCTTTGTATTATTAGAGGTCTTTTATTTTTTAGATTATGAAGGTTTAAAAGGGTTTCAGTTTTGAATTCGAATTTAGAAATAAATTTTAATTTTTCTGATATAATATAAACGAGCATTAATTCCATAAAAAAAAAAATTATTCTATGTCAATATTGTAATATCTCTGATTTAATAGTAGATTCACTGTCACTTTAGATAGATAATTTATCATAATTTTATTTTTAAATTTTTATAACTTTAATCAATATGAGATATACAAATATATTTGATATCTTTTTATTTTATTTTATTAATATAAAATTTAATTATAAATATTATAAATACGGTCAAATCAGTTAATATAGTATGGTTTTAAATACCCCTTCGAAACTAAATAATTTCAAATTTTAGAATTTTTTTATTGAATATTTACTTTTTACTCTTTAAATATTTTCGTGGGCAAATTGTCATTTTGCTTGTCTTAACTTATTGTAGCTTCTATCTTAAAAGAGATCATGGATTTGGTTTTGATGAGGTGATGATGTGTAACATGAATAAAGTTAAATTTTAGTAATAAATTATTTTTACTTTATTTTAATTTTTTAACTTTTATATTTAATATTTTAATATATTTTATCTCTCTAAAACCATCTCTTTATCTCTCTAGCTTTTCTCAGCGTTCGTGTGATCAACGACTGATCCATCACTTTCAATTAAATGAGATTCCATCCATTAATTTTTTTAATTAAATATTAATTTAATTTTGTCTTCCAATACTTTTTTATCTTTATTATTTTATTATTGAGATGGAATTTGCATTAATAAGAAATATATTGATTCCTCGGAAAATTCAGTAAAAACATGAAAGGAAAAACAGGAAAATGAACTAATATTAGTTTTTCATGTGGTTTCGCTAGGCATGGATACAGATTAAGTCAACTCTACAGGGTAGTTCGAATTTGGTTTAATCTATAAGTTTAAAATTTAATTCGAATTTATAGTTTAAATTTGTGATTAATAGATAAAATAATATCATTTTACGAACAATAAAATCATACATATATCTATATTTTATATATTTGAATATACAAATAATATATTATAATACGATTAGATAATTTCGAATTAAAAATAAAGTATCACTTAATAATATATTATTTATGTATTTAAATTGTGTATAAAAAATATGTATATATAGTATTTCTCTTTTCTAGTTCTATGTTGCTTTCAAAAAAGTATACGTTTTTTTTTTTTTTAATTAAAAATAGTATTAATTAGGCGTCATATTAATTTAGAAGTTGGAATAACTAAAATTGAGCAATATTATACATAGAAATTTTTGAATACACAATTAAATACGTAGATTATATATCATCATATAATTAAATTAAACTTTTTTTTTAATTCAAAATCCTCCAATCACGTAATTACATATTATCTATATACCCAATTATGTACTCAACGTGCATATGCATAGTTATATTATTTAGAATATTTATCATGGGTTTAAAAAGCCAGATCAAATCAATAAGTTAACCCAGTTGAACCGTTAATTGCTAATCAAATCAATTAGATCATGTATAAAACAGGATTTGACTTGCCAATATAAAAAATTGTTTTTTTTTTTAAATTAATTATAAAAACTAAGTTAATTTTAATATATATACTATCAAATTAAGTTATTTTAATGTTAAATAAGTTAAATTATATATTTAATAATAAATTACACAAAAGTTTTTGAATATAGTCTTTGGATAGTTAATCGGTTTAGCTATCAATTAGACCAAATAGTCATTTTTATCAAATTAAGATTCGTTCGATTCTAAAAATATTGGTATTTATAACCAAAATACAAATGATTAATAATGAATTTTAGAGTTATTCTAGTACATTGGCATGGTGATAAAAAAGGTAAAATATATATATTATGTGATTAAAATTTCTCCTTAGTCAAATTTGCTTATAAGTGAAAATGATCTTATTCAGAAGTTACAAATAGGAAATAAGGGTTGATATTTACCATAAAGTCCACGGTCTTTCTAATATCAAATATCAATTTCTTATTGTTTTAGAATTACTTTTCATAATTTCAGTAATTACAGTTATATTTAAATAATAAAACCACGTATATACATTTTTTTATATATAATTTGAGTATTTAAATAATGTGTTATCGTGTGAATAGATAATTTTAAATTAATAATAAAGTAATATTCAATCACATAATAATATATTATTTATATATCAAAATTATGTATATATGACATTGTTCATAATGAAATCACTTTGCTTTTATATTGAGATTATGGTGACATCTATCATATAACTCTCCACTTTAACTAAACAATTACACATGTAACTTTAATCTCTAATAGCATAAATTTAAAGAGCAATATTATATATATTCATTCTGAATGTATAAATTGGTACATACTATATGTCATCACGTGATTGAATATTATTTTATTCTTAATTTAAAATCATATAATCATATGATAATACATATAAATATGTATTTATTTACGTATCTAAAGTTGATACATATAGTTTTATTGATTAGAAAATGAGGAAGTTTTCTATCATTTTTAACGTATTAAATCACAAATATTTCAAATTTTGAAATTGTATTTTAATCTTTTTTTTTTTTTTAAAGTTAAATTCTTTGATTGTATGGGTTCTTCTTGATCACAAAATTAATAAAGTGGATTTGGTTTTTAGGGGTGTTTAGTTTATAATATATAAAGATTAACTTTGACAATTTATCTTTTATTACTAATATTATTTTGTTTTATTTATCAGAATAAAAAAATTAATAATTTATTATTATTAATTGTACTGTGACAAGTAATATAAAAGATTATCTGATTATCATATTCACCTTAGATATTAAAAAATTATCGAAGTAATCTTAATTTTATTACTATTCTATTCATATTTATTAGTTGTTTAAGACATAAATATCCTTAATTTCAATTGATATAACAACTTAACAAGTAACATAATATATATTTTATATTAATTATACATAGAGTATTTAAGTAAAATAATATATTAGTATTTTTTATTACTTCCTATCAAATACAATAATTATTATATAGAGAACCAATTCTTATTAAATTGTATCAAATATAATAATAATAATTTATACTTAATAAATTTAATAATAATTTATTTTTATAAACAATTTTTATTTTTGATAATAAAAAAATTATTAAACCCACTAGCACCCATGATACCTTTGTTTAAACTCCATTTATGAGAATTAGCAAGGGTAAAAGTAATCATGGTTCGGACATCCTAATGGAGCTAGTCGGTTCAATTGGTCCGAACAAGACTTATTGTCCAACCTGATTTGATTAAGTTTTATTTAAAGATTCGCAATTTAACCAATTCAAGTGTCACTTTAATCTTGGTCTAATGGATTGGTTGAGCAAAATTTCCACTTGTCAACATCATCATCTTAAAAATATCACAAACACCATAAAATTCTTAAATTTACATATACACCATTACACATTATTACTTATCCGAAAAGATGTATTAGTTCACATCATTAAAATTATCTATTCGAATAAATATATATAATTTTACATCAATTTTTTATATATTATTTTTTATTTATATTATATTATATATTATGATATAAATGCATATTATTATTATTATAGAAAATATTATTGATTAATAATGCACTAATGAAAACAAAACTAATTTTTAATTTAAATTAACATCATGGAAAATAATTTTTACAAAATAAATTAAAATATGATTACAGTTTTATTAAATAAACTTAGGCCAAAGTATCATCCAACCCAAGGCTTGATGAAATGACAGTTCTCATCCGCCAACTTTGAAGAAATTATTTTTTGACTAATTTGTTAATTTATTTAAAAATATGTTTTTTTTAAATAAAATTGATGAGAAGACAAAATAATCTCAGTCTAAATAACACTTTATCTCAAAAATTTTATTAAATATTTTTTTATCCTAATTTATATTAATCTCAATTAAAAATAAAAAAATTTAGTAGCACCCATATTGATAGGATGGTTAATGGCACAAAATCATGAGTTGGGGATGCATTGTGATTTTTGAAAATGTTTGGAGTGTTAAGGAAAATTTTCATGAGAATTTTTGGAAATTCAAAAAAATTTTGAGTTGTTTTTTATTTTTCGAAATTTTAAAAAATATTTTTTACCCTAAGTAAATTTAAAAAAATAACATATACATTGCATAATTATATTTATAATAATATTTTAAAAATATTTCACTATTTAATTATATAATTTGAATTTAATTATAAAATAATATACAATTATATAGTAATATATCATTATTTGATATTAATTTAATATTAGTTATAAGTGTTAATAGCATTATTCAATCAATAAAATTATATATACAGATAATAACGTATCATCGTATAATTAAATATTATTTTATCTATAATTTTAACTATTTAATTATATAATGATACATCATTATTTTTATATAAAATTGTGTATATTATTTATGAATATAATATTATTTTTATTTAATTATAAAAATTAAATGATATTATATGTATAATATTATATATAAATAATAATATATTACTATTTTAATAAATAACTATAAATTTTATCAATAAACCGTATAGATAACCATGCGTGTGAAAGCATCCACAAAAACGTAATGGCAAGACTGTCCTTATACTGTCACTCTCGCTCGTGTATCAAAGGGACTGTCTCAATCCAAACACTGACCATATCATTAATTATTTCTTAGCACAACCCCAATCTCACCTGTTTACGGTGTAAGCACGCTCCAATCAGCCGTGGGCCACGGCGTTCCATAAGTGACAAAACAACATCAATTTTGTACAGTTCGGCCTCACCATGTACCTGACAAATCACTTCATTGTTAAATTATTTGTGCGTGGTTACCACGCGCTGCAACTAGATTCTCTTTCGTCAATATTTTTAAATACTTGGGCAGAATGGGCACTGTACGGTGAGGCCCATTTGTCTCCCGCTGTTTCTGACCGTTGATCAGATCTGACGGTGGACATTGAACTGGTGATGTTAGAAACTATCAGTGGTTGGCTTCTCTGTATCCAACAGTAAATCTAGTACTCATGTGGTTAACTACGTAATTGTCCCTTGACAGTGGAAGCTCCCTATCTGTTTCCGAGGGTGATTTGGTAAATTTATGATTTTCAGGATATTTTTTTTTAACTGTAATGGGAACAACAAAAGTACAGAACACAAATAGTGCAGTTAAACACTAGACAGTTTAACTGCGGTTGAGTTGAAAAAGACTAAGGGTGTTTTAGTAATTAAGCATGATTGTGGTTGGTTTTATTTTTTTTCTATCGAGATTACATATTTAACCTTCAATAAATCAATCGGTATACAGTTTTAAATATAATTAAGTATATAAATAATATATTATTATATAATAACTAAAAGATTTGTTTCACCCCAAGGTTAGATGTAATCTCAAACTTTTACTTTCTAACTTTAAAAAATTCAAAGTTTCGTCTATGAGCAAAATTCTGTTAAAATTCTTTGGTAAAATTAAAGACAAAATCATTATTTAACAAAATAATTTTAAAAACTAAAGTTTTATAATATTTTTTATTTCTTAGTTTGAAAATCTAACATTTTTCCTTACTCAAAGTTTGAAAAATAACAATTTTACTCTTAAGGTTTTGAAACCATCGCCAGAAATAGCAAAGTTCACTGTCTCTTACACTTTTGTCCTCCCACCTGGGTTATCTCTCCCTATCTACTTATTCCCACCTAGGGTTGGATACGAGTCGAGCCCAAATAAGGCTCAACTTGTTTTTAGTGAACCCAAGCTTTGGCTCAGGTTCGGACTCGTCGAACTTACTAAACATATGTTTGTGTTCGACTTGTTTTATAATTTTAGTATTCATGATCGATTCACACTTAGTTTAGGTTCGTGTGTTCTAGCTTGGGTTCACTTTGATCAACTTTGGGCTCGTATTTCAAGTTGGACAACTCAGCTTTAGGCTTGCATTTTAGGGAACAAATGGTGCCGTTTGTTCCAAGTTAAATTTTTTTTCATTTGAGTGAGCGGCTCAAGAGTTCGGCTTGCTCAACCTGTGCTCAGGTTCGAATTCGTGTTAGTTTTTCGCTTAAAATCTAGGCTCGCATTCTTACTCGAACTTCTTTAAGGCAAGCTTGGTTTGGTCTCGTTCAAGCAAAACTCGTTTTGAGTCTGAACAAGCTCGCTTTGAATCCAACCTTATTCCCACCCATTGATTAAAGCGATTAACTCTAACGAAGACGAAATCATCTTCGTCAAAGTATCTTTGTCTCTAATTACCCTTTAATAAAACTACGTATATATAGTTTTGAATACAACTGAATAAAAAAATAATATATCATCATATGATTATATAATTTTGAATTAAAAATAAATAACATGTAATCATATGATAATCTATTATCTGTATACACAATTATATATTCAAAATTATATACCCATAACATTACTCTTTACCATTGCCAATATATTATTATTATTATTATTATTATGTGTTTAAAATGTTATTTAAAGGGTGTTATTGGAAGATTATCAAACTATAAGCTTATTATAAAAATATATTACCAAAGGCTTTTACTTTCGATAATATTTTCTTTTTAAAACAAAAAGATTATTACCAAAAAAAAAATAATTTGAAGATTAATAAATATAAATTAATATTGTCTCTAGGGTGAATTAATATATATAAATAATTATTATATTTATTTTAAGGGACCAAAGGACTATGTCACATCCAAGTTTTACTTTAATCTCAAAAGCACATCGTGACAAATAAAAAATCCAAACACCCACCAATCTTTAAACTTTTGTTAAATTTTGTGTTAAATATAAAAGTAAAACCGTCATTTAATAATAATATTAAAAAATATATAATTTCATATTGTTTTCTCCCAAGTTTTAAAAATTAACATTTCACCCCTAAATCTCAACTTTGAAAAATGATTTTTTCCCTCAAATCTCTAGGTTTTTTCTTTACACTTCTGCCCACAGGTGATTGTCGGTGGTTAAAGGCCCCAAACGTTGCTTGACGACGAAGTGTCATCCATTTTAGATGACACTCGTCGTCCAAACCCCTAGATGATGAAGCGTCATCTAGAAGTTACTACGCTTGTCGTCAAGAGGTCATCTTTTAGAATACGACATCTTTGTCCATTGTACAGTTGCCATTCGCAGGAGGAAATGGCTAGATTTTAGGTTTAGTATTTTAGGGGAAAAAGTGAATTTTTCAAAATTTAATTGTGAGAGAAATTATTAGTTTTTTATACCAAGAGAGAGAAATAAGAAATTATTTTAATTATTTTAATATTACTAGTAAAATAATAATTTACCCTTTAATTATAACAGAAAATTTATAGGTATGTCCTAACAGGCTAAAACTTGGGTAGGTATTTAGGTTTTTTATCTGTTATAGGTATATATTTGTCATTTCACTAAAACTTGGGTGCGTATTTGAATTTTTCATCTGTCATGGGTCATTTCACCAAAACTTGGGTAGGAAATAGTCTTTTGCCAATTTGTAGTAATTAAAAAAATATTGAGATATTATTTTACTTAAATAACCGTAAATATATTAAAACTAAATCAAAAGTATAGAGATAGAACATTGAAACAAATCAAATATGAGAGGCTATAGAAGAAATGGCAAGGGAAATTACAACAAATCAAATATGGGAGGGGCTATAGAAGAATTGGCAAGGAAATTTGTAATAAATCAAAAGTCAAGGATTGGATAAAAAACCATACGTTGTCGAAAAAAATCTATTGAAAAATCGTCCATTATAGTACGAAAACTTTACGAAACTACCCATCATTAATAGAAAACTACAAGGCAACTACTCATATCATAAACGACGACATGAGAGCAACATCATAAGGGGCCAATCTATCTAAAAGCAAACATACGATATGCTCTAACCTTCGTCGTCTTCTTTGCATGACAATAAGATCTAGACATCTTTGCATTTTTCGCATAATAGTGGTTGGTTGAGACCGGTGATGGCACGGTTAAATTTAATTTAAATGAATGGCATTTTTGTCTTAATTTATGTTTAAGGAAAAATAGTCAAATGGGGTTTAGGGGTACATGTAATTTTAATTGAATATGATGATTTTTTTTTCGTCTTAGTAAAATATTAGGAAAAAAATTGTTACAAAATTAAGATTACATTAGTAATTTTTTAACAATAAATTTATGTGTATACATTTTTAAGTACATAATTAGATACACAAATGATATATCACTTAATCACATAATAATACATTATCTATATATTTAATTATATACTTAAAAGTGTATGCACGTAGTATTAATATATAATCAGAGGATGGTAATCAAATTGAATAATATTATATATACAAACAAATTAACAAATTGATGTGTACAAACTGAGATGATAGCATTCAATTAGATAATTTTGAAATAATAAAAAAAGATAAAACATCACATTATCCAATTACATGCTGATACTTCAGGTTGTATAAATTAGTTTATATAATTTGTTTATACACAAAGTTTTATTCAATTCAATTATCTCATATAAAACTTGTCAAAAATAAAATATTATTATAATAATTTATTATTCTGTCAAATAAATATAATAATGTTAATAATAAAATATAAATTATCGGGATAATTTATTATTACCCAAACATACGCACCTTACGAATCAACAAATTTCTTTCTTCAACATGGCCCCAAACACAAGCACCCTAAGAATTAATAAATTTCTTTCTTCAACATGTACTTACAAGGCAATCTCTCCAATCAATTTTTACTTTTTATAAATATTTCTAGAAGCTTTTTTTTTTTTTCTAATTTGAAAAAAAAACAATTCTAAAATAAAAAGAATTACATATTTTATATATAATTCAAAATTTCAATTTAAGATAAATTATATTTCAAAAATAAAAATTAATTTTAGTTTCTTAAACTAATTTGCCTATAAAATATATTAAATTTAATCATAAAAGGTTTTTTATTTCTAGAAATACTCATAAATTGATCTATGTTGCGATTTTAAATTAAAATAAAAAAATAATTGTATTTATTCATTTGTCTATTTTAACTCAACATTTTTGACTTTTTGTTGCATCCAATAATTCAAATTGCAAGTACACAATAGGATAAAAATTAATTGAGCTAAAATTCTTTTTAAAAAAAAAGTCAACAGGAAGGACAATTTTTTTTTGATAACGATTAGAGTTGGATTCAAACTGAACCTATTTGAGCTTGAGCTTGAACGAGCTCAAAATGAGCCAACGCTAAGCAAGCTCGAGCTCTCGAGCTTGAGCCAATATTTTTCGAGCTCAAGCTTGCTCATCAAACTCTTTGAGTTAAAAATTTTGATACAAAATGACGTCATTTTGACTAATATGTATTAAAACGACATCGTTTTAATAAAGAATTAATTAAACGAAATCAATCGAGCCAAACTCAAACCGAGTTCGAGCTCAAACGTAATGAGCTCGAGCTCTATTATATGTTAGTCAAGTCGAGCTCGAACTCGACTCAACTCAATTCGAATCTAACCCTAATAACGATAAACTTTATCTAAGTCAGATAATCCAACCCTAATAATGATAAATTTTATCTGAGTCAGATTACTATATTAGATCAAAATCAACCATATTAAGTAAGACAAAATGAACTTCAATTAAAGTAGGCCTAATATATTTGATCAAGGGTCTCAATTCATTGTGAGTTTGCATTGTAACTTCTTTGATAAACTAATTGCCCATGAAATCAATCAATCATTTTCATAATGTTGGCTAAAATGAGACCAATCACACAATTACTGACTAAATGTGTTGTCTACACGTAGATTATTTTGGAGTATAGATAGAAGGGTTTTCAACTAAAGATAGTGGAAAGATTAGAACTTGGTTGATTCTACTATTTCCGTTATTTCTTCAACATACCAAATTCAGTTTCCTATATTAATAGGAGTGTACTCCTATTCCATTTTCCACTTACTATAGAAGTGCAGTTGGAAAAAATGTATAGATTCATCGTAATATTAAGAGAACTACATTCTATTATGTAATTATATGTAACCGTACCTTTTATTTTGTAAATAAAAGATATTATTAAGGTAAAGGGATGGAACTTGTGAGACTAGATATTACTATTAATTAAATATCTAATTATAAAAAAGAGATATTATAGTTTATGTATAAAAACTATGTGTATAATTTAATTAATAGGTAAAATAATAGCTTTCTTTCTAAAATTAAGAATGAATTTGTAATATTAAAAACTTAAAGAGGGCAAAAATGTCAATATAAGCACACAGGCGCTCTCTCAGTCAAGCTAATATTCTTGCTGGGCCCCAAAAAAAAACCATCATTTCTCATCCCGTTTTGAATAAATTGGCACTGAAATTTTGAGAGCTACAAGATGATGGATGATGCTGATGCCGTTGATGATGATGGGCGATGATGCTGATCTTCAGAAAGTTTAGGGTCCCACAGGCTGCCATCAACACGTGCTTCTGTCCAGTCTGATGACGTGGACCCCATTACGAACGTAGATTTCTATAAATGTAATGTCGATCTACCACCGTTGATTTGTTCCATCGCTTGGCCATCGACAGCTGGGCATGGCTGTCACGGTTAGTATAGCCAATATTATTTGCTTGTGTCCTGAGAGTGTGTGTTACAGAGAGTATAGATAATATAAATAATTTTATATCTAAATAATTATAATAATTATATGATTTTATATAATTAAATATTATACTATTTTAATTTAAAATTATTAAATTATATGATAATATATTATTATTTATATATAATATTTATATATATGATATTATTTTTTATGAAATAAAATAATATTTTATCTTATTATAATATAAAATAATATTTAAAATAAAAAAAATCTCTACTTCTAATTAAGTATCAAAAATGAGTTGAATAAATCCTAAATTTAAATAATAAATTTTAATTTTTAAATAAATGTGATTAAAATACTCCATTTGATCATAAATTCGATAAATATTGTCAAATAAAAGTTGGTCGAATATAAACTAATTTGATCAAAAAACTCTATTGGCCCAACTGGATAGACACATGCTGAAATATTATCATTGTTACTTTTTTTTTTTCATTTTTATTTTACAGATAAAATTATAAATTTTGCAAAAAACAAAAAAATTTTTAAAAACATTTCAACTAAATTTATTGTTTAGATAGATAAAATATGTTGATAAACCTAAATAAAATAAAATTTATATATGATAAAAATATTTTTAAAAATTTAAATAAATGCGTTTCTTAGCGATAAATTAAAATTAATTTAAAATAAAAATAAATAAAGAATAGGGCCTACAATTTTATTATTTTCTCTTTTTAAAGTGTATTGAAACAATAATAATAATAATAATAATAATAAATAATCGGAGAAAGAAAGAAAGGAACACCACACGTGCGCAAACACGCGCACGCAATTATTGAGGGCCCACTTCATTAGGACCCTGGCCCATTAATTTTTGGGCGGTTTCTTTTCTTTTTTTGTATTTATATTTATTTTTATAATAAAATTAAAACAAGGGTCAACATTAGTTTTAGTAATTTTTTCTTAGATTTGATAATAAAATTGAAATATAGAGAAATCTCCCCAAGTCTATAAAGTTCTCCAGGCCAAGAAAAGTAATGTTTAGGGAAAATTTTATGTGTGTCCAGTTTCAATTATATAATTAAGTATTTAGGTTATAATTGAATATTATTTTATTTTTAATTTAAAATTATTAAATTATAGAATAATATATAATTTAAGTATCTGATTTAATACTAAAAAATAAATATATATAATTTTATTAAAAATTAACTTAAATTTTGCCTCAGATAAAAAATTTTCCCATGTATAAATAGTTAGATATTAACAAATATAAATAAATTGATATATCATTATATAATTAAATAATTTAATTTATAATATTTTAATTTATTTACACCCGTAAATACCCATTATCTATTAATGTAATATTGCTTTTTTTTTTTTCGTAAATTACCTTTACCGAGATGTAAATAGACTCAACTAGTTTCGAAAATTGGGTAAACTCAAATAATTACCTTTTTTTTTTCAAAATTTACCCATTGTTTTTATATTATGAAAGATCAATAATCATAAAATTTATTGAAATTTTAGAAATGGTTGACGACTAATATATATTTATAAGTAAACTCTATGGCTACCAAAGTTTTGTAAGTTGTATTTAACAGTGTTGATATAGTTTCCTATAATATTGAAGGGAATTTCTTCTATAAATATTACGCATGAATGATAAAATATCATATAATTATATACATAAGATTTCTCACGATTAAAAAAAGTATATTAATCTGTATTATATGATACACATCATTATTTTAGAAAAATATTATAAATATCATTAAAAAAATAAGATTTCTCATATATATATTATTATATTATTATTTTTTAAAAAAGTATATCAATCTATATTTTAAGATATATATTATATCATATAATATATTTATTATTTATATTAATTTAATACCTATTATAATATATACTATTTTTTACATATAGTATAAAAATACTTACCATATTAAGATGTCGATAATTATGAGAACAATGTAGGGGCGGTGTAATTGAATGGATAAGAGAGAGAGATGATTAAGTAATGAATTGAAAATTAATTAAATTAAATTAATTAATGAAAAGAGAAATGTTGGGTAGGAGAGGGAAGCGGGGCTCACATTCTTTTTGGTGTTTTAATTGTATGAAATGGGTAAAGTACAAAATAAAAGATTATAATGAAATTCAATGCCACACGAGAGAAGATGATGCCATGAAAATTGGGGACCCAACTCCTTAATTATTTTGCTGTCAAAAAAAGAGAGAGAGAAAGAGAACTACAAGATAAGGGTGGGTTAGGGTTGAATTGTTTTGGGTTTAATCTACATTTGACTCAGAGTCAAATTAGAATTCCATTTCGATAGTTCAACTTTTTTGCACATTTAGTGACATTGTTTGGATAAGTTCAAATTAAATATTATGAATTTAATTTAAGTTTGACCTGACTCTTTTTCGAATTCAATTCGACTCAAATTATCATTGTTATTGTGTTATGTTTTACTTTTGCTCTAACAACATATTGGGCTTGTGGGCTTTGGGCCCATTAAAAAATCCAAACCCTATAATGCTTACATGTTGGGGACTCCTATAAAAATGATTGATTTAGGGGGCATTTTGTTTTACAAAATTAGGGTCAATTTGTTTTTGATTTGAATAGAGTTAAAACTCTGAGAGTTTTTGCAGACGGGTGATACTATTGAGTACCGATATTAGTATAAATAATTATATATTATTATATAATTGAAAATTATTTAATCCTAATTATAAATGTACATAATTTTTATCATTTGGGAAAATATTTCAAATTTATTTGAAGTTCAAAGAATATTTTTGATTATGCTTAGCCCTTTCAACTAAATATTAATAGAAAAAGAGTAAGTATTAATTTGAGTATTAAAGATAATACGCATAATGTGATAATGTATTACTTTGAATCTAATTTTAAATTACTCACTCATATAATAACATATTATTGTGAGTACACAAATTGATATTTATTGATAGTACACATAATTTTATTGTTAAACATAATGCCAAAATACATGGTTATTAGTACCTACAAGACATGATACATATTATACAATATGATGCAATACAAATAAAAAATTATATATTTTTTAAAATATATAAAAATAAATACGATATAATGGTTATAAATGTATTATAAGATATGTATCATACAATATGATATATATTACTTATAATGATCTATACGCCTTCTTAGAGAATTAATTATATGAAATGGGTATATCTAAGGAATTTTATCATTTTAGAAACTTTGTAATAATTTTCAAGATGATGATGTGACTATTATAAATTTTTTTATTATTATTATTTTAAAAATATATATAATATATATGATACATAATATATTATATAAAAATTAAAATTTCAAATATACAATATGTCACGTAATTCAACTACCATTATCAGAACTACTTCCATCCTCTCACGCATCTCCATGAATTTGTGACAAAGAAACAAGCCCTTATGGGGCACAACTTCACATATTGCAAGCTAAGCTAAGCAAACTTGTATTTTGGTCTTTTCATTTCAAATGACAACAAATTTGGTTATGGAAAAACAAAAACAACAACAAAAGCAAAACGCTTTTGAAATGTTAGCTCAACAAAAAAATTGAAAAAAAAAAAATTAATTTGTTGAGATTTCAATACAATGAATCTCTCGGGGTTTTTATTTTTTTTTAATTTTTATTTCTGATTTATAAATTAAAAAAGCCTATCTCCACCAATTGAAAAGTATTTTGTTTGTGGTCTTCCTCCAAGTCTTTGTGGACAAAAATTTGGCACCAATTATTGATTGCATTTACACCAAATGGGTCCCCAAAAAATCAGCCTAATTTTAACAAAATCTTTCTTTGAATTTTATGCTTCAAAGGTTGAATTTTATTCTTAAATTAATGGGAAGGACAACACTCAATGACTGTTTTTAAACGTATCTAAACTATTGAAAATTGACAAAAACACTCCTAAACAAACTTGGATGACGAAGTCTATAATGTTAGATAAGTTATGATAGATCAGTTCAAGACAAGTCAAATTCAGCCAAATTAAGTCGAGTTTGAGCTTGTGTGGTTTGAGTTTAGCTTTCAAGCACATAGTTACATGACTTGACTAGCTTGTAATTTCTAAAATCTTATTTATTAACTTTAAATATGAGATAATTAATGAGTATATAATTTATGAGATTTAACTGTAATTTTTTAAATCAAACTTGAATTAATTGTTTTTATCTATAGTTTGAGCTCAAGACTATAACTCCAAACTCCAATTTCGTATAAACCTAGTCAAGCTAAACTCAAATCAAGTAATACTTAATTCGATTCGATTGTAGCCTTAGTCGAGACCCTCAACAAATTTCAATCTATTCATTATATATAATAATCTTTGGTGTGAACATGCTGATTTGCATTGAATAAAAGCTATTGAATAGTCACTAGTTTACAAGACAAGAGCAACCAAACGTTGATATATCATCATATAACTAAGTAATTTTGAATTAAAAATGAAATAATATTTAATAATATGATGACATGTCAATATTTATATATGTCTTTGTGTTTAATAGTAACTACTAATTCACCTTGAATTTACTTATTAAGTATTTTAAAATTTAAAATGTTTTCATTTAAGAATAAACAATGTTATGTATATACAGTTTTAAGTACACAATTAGATAATCAGATAATGTGATATTATATGATTCAGTATTATTTATTTTTAATTAAAATTATTAAATAATATGATAATATATGATCTATTTTTCCTATTATATTCTTAAAACTAAATGCCCATAGGTTTATTGTTTAAAAATTCCAAATAAACAAAAATTTAATTATAGCTATTTTGTACCAAAAAAGTTGAGCAATATGGCAACAGTAGGAGTATTGAAAACAAATCATATGATTATAATAATTGAATGTGACATTTGAGACAAAGAAAAGAAAGAATAGACTAAAAATAAATTGTCAAATTTTAATGACTGTAGAGAGAAAATTATTTGAAGTAACTATTTCAATCCTAATTTCATAATGGATATGAACCCCCTCAAAATGAACTGTTTCACAACATGGAAATATTCTCCAACAAATGTATTTAACTCATTCAAATCTTGTAGTATATTCACCTAATTGTTGTGAACAAGTTTGATTTCTTTAGAGTAGGGGTATATTTGATTGGAATTGGGTTTAAGGTTAACTCAAGTTTGATTCAAAATTATAATGTCTAGTTCGAATTTAAGTTTAAACTTAATCAAACTGGTATATAATATCACAAGTGAATCATCGACATAAAAATAGTATTGTTAAAAGAATGAATAGTATTATCAATAAAATAAACAATAATAAACAAGTTGATTGTAAATCAAGTTAGAGTTTATTGACTTGTTCAATCTAAGTTATATATTTGATTTAAAACGATTCAGATTAGGTGTAACCTTACTTTAGGGATGAAGAACATGAAAACAAAACCATATAGGGACAAATAGAAGCAAAAATTACTTGCTAGTATTCCTTTTCTTTTTTCCCTTAATCTCGATATCTCTATTCGGCGATACAAAAACAAGAAAAATGTGTGAGGATTACAAGATTCTTGAAACTTTGGGTAAATTTATTAGATAAGAAAATGATCCAAATTCAATAAACAAATCTCAACTTCTTTATGAGTTGTAAAGAGATAACAATCTCTTCTAATTTGAAATTTTACTTGAATTATTAAGAAACAAGACAACGATCGATAATTAGAAAAAAAAAAACATATAATAAAAGAATAAGTTTTTATTTTTTATAAGCAAAAAAATAAATTTTTACTTGAGTAATATGTTAAAAAACAATAATCACTTTATTTATAAGATATTAAATTGACACATATAAGTTTTGTTGTCTAGTCAATAGGCGAAGACCTTACTCCTCAATAAAAGGGCAAGGGGTGTAGGGGATATCGCTCTCAAGCCCATACATAATATTTAATTACCTACTACTCATTTCCTACTATATAGTGTATAAGATGTTACCTATTAATAGACTTTATCTATAATTTGAGTTTATCACGTAAAGGGCCGTTTTAATATTTTATAAGGAATAAAATTCTTAGTAGGGTTTAGTTTGGTAATAAAAGTTCTGATACAGTTTCATTTAGGGATGATAATCCAAAAATAGATAAATAAAATTATTTTCTTATATGAGTGTGATAACAATTATGTAGCATATGCATTCATTGTAATATAATAATATATAAAATAATATCAACCCTATCAAACGTAGTTGTTTTTATACAAATCGAGATAAATATTGTGTACATATATATATATATATATATATATATATATATATATATATATATATATATAAAACTAAGGAACTTCACTTGTATTAGTTGGATAGATACATAATGAAACACAATCTCTAGCCCATTTTCTAAGTAATTAACAAGCAATATACCGATTTAAAAAAAAAAAAAGGAAAAGACGTTAGTGTCAATTGGTAGATATTTTGAAAGAAAATTACAAGAGAAAGAGGATCTAAATTCAATGTCAACTCGTAGATATTTTTGAAAGAAAAATTATAAGAGAAAGAGGATCTAAATTCAATGAACAAGAAATGGGTGGTGATGTTTACTTTGGTCAAAATTTAGGGGACGTCCATTTATCAAGAACTCATACATCACCAACTGTTTGAGAAATTGAGATTCAAAGGCTTACCTTCCTCAACATGTGAAAAAACAAGGATTACTTACGTTTCAACAGTGAATACCTACTTTATTCTAGTGGCCTTTGCCCCCACAAAATTAATTCAGACAAAGAAGTGGATGGGACTATTAATATTTGAAATTAAATTATAAAAAAAAAAATTTATACATAATATATCATTAAGTTTAACACGATTGTTCTAATAATATTATTTATTCTATTAATAGTATTAATTATTTTATTAATAATACTGTTTATTTTGTTAATAACATTTTTTGATAAGATAGTAAATCAGTTTGAATTAACTTGAATTAGGCATTATAAATTACAGCCGAGTTTAAATTGATTCGAGATTTGGGTTATCAAATCCACCCTATTATAGATTAAAAAAATAATTCTGGAGAATTAGTATACTGCAAAATGAAAAAGGAAATGTGAAAGTTGATGCACAATTTTACTTTATTCACGTTTCAGATTTGAATTAAAGGGGGCCTGGAAGTGCGTGCTTTAAACTTCAAGAAAAGCTTACAAGAAGAATGAGTCAGTGAAGCAAAAACTCCATGTGTTCAATGCGTAATTGTCAGAAAACTTCTTGTAAAAGTAAAATAATAATAATAATAATAATAATAATTTATCAACATTTTCTTGATATATAAATGAGTTGACGACGTTGATACCCCCATAAGGTGTATGATTTATTAACAAAAGATCCTTTCATTATTAAGTTTGATAATATTTATTAATTTTTAATTTATCTAATATAATAATTATAGATTGAATCATTATATTTTATATTTATTTATTTATCTAATATGAATGAAATTTTCTGTTACAAAAATAAATAAGATAAATTCGTAACAAGTACATTTTTATATTATTTTGTTTTGAAAATCTCAACAAAATTTTGAGAATGAGACGACTCAAACACGGAATTTAGAAGTGGATTCAATTTAAACCTGGCTAAGTTGAATAATAGTTTTAATTTAAATCAAATCTATAATATTTAATTTATTCGAATTGATATACAATATCATCAAAAGACTATCAATTAAAAACAATGTTATCAAAAAGATGACTATCAGTTTGGATCGAATCTATCCATAATTAGATGTCTAATTACTCAGCTAACTCTTCATGGATACTCTTAAGAATTATTATCTACACAATAAAATGACCAAAAACCCCCTCAAGAGAGAGTTAAATAGGAGCATGGTTATTCAATGCGAACACCATTAATCCGCAAAAGTTTCAGCAAGATCACCGCGTAAAAGAAAGCAATCAGCAGTCACCAGACTAATAAAAAAAATTGAAGGCTCCCAGAAGTTGCTTCCAGGCTATGGCCTGATAAGAGGCAGTTAATACTTAACGTGTTACAACCTGAATTTAAGGCTTTTAAACAGAAAAGAAACAAGACGGTGTATTTATTTTTGTTTTAAAGCCCTGTCCTCTCCACCAAGCACATGCACGCTCGCAGCACCAACCAAACACGCCATTAATGACTTTAAATTAACAACTAAGTTATGAAATTTCTGCACCAATGCATCATTCCCAATGTCTCCAACTCAGGGTTTGTTAACTCCCTGCTTACGGATATATATATATATATATATAAAACCTCACATACAGATCCACTAAGAGGCGAGTTTTGACATAACATGACCTGTGAACCTAACAAGCTGCCAAATATAACCTAGCATAGCCACGAACATCTCTAGGCACTATAAACCTTTTACGTAAAAGTCTAATAAGATTTAGGATTACAATTGTAACCGGGCTGAACCAAGTAGGATTGGACATGAGTTTTGCCCAATTAAGGCACAAGCCAAGTTTGAATTCAAGATAAGAATGATAGATGAATTTGACTCAAAAAATGATAGTTAAACCTTGTAAATTATATATTTATCAATTATCTCTCATACTTAAAGTAAAAAAGTTAGGTTTTAGAGTATAAATATAAAATTTTAAATTTTTAAGAATTTATGAATATCATCTCAAGTTGAGCTACAAGCTCACAAGCTAACCAAACCAAACAACACGCTTGAATTTAACTTCAGAGTCAAACTCAAACTACTTGAGCTTAAGCTCAACTTGATAATAACCGAGCAAAGCAATGAGCGGCTTGACTCATTTACGGCCTAGTTAGAATAACTAACGGTAATTTCTTGACCATACTAAACTGTTTGTATCCCGTAGTAATATAGTTATGTTAGGAGTTAGTGGGCAGACCTAATTGTACAGGGACCACTATCAATAAGCAGATGCAGGAGCAAGAAGCTGAACCAGTGCTTTGTTATAACCTCAATTATTCAAGACTTCATATGCCTTACCTAATATTATATCAGCATTTACTAAGCCTGCTTGAAGTTCTGATACTAGAATTTATTCACAACGTACCTAAATTGAATATGAAAATTGACATGGAGTAGGCATTTTATTGAGTAAGGAAATAAATTACCATTAATATTATTGGTGAAATAATGAAACTTTTACAGGGAAATTGCTCCCACTCAACAGCATCTTTTCCCTTGAATAAATTCTAGAACACAAGAATGAAGACGTATAAATTAAATCTAAAGATAAAAGAGGTAGCAATCATTTAGTATTCTTACCTTCCAGGTATAAGAAATTTCTGGAATTAGGTGAGTAAGAAGCTCAATTTTGCTTTGTCTGTTTTTATAACTGTCTGATCGTTCATTGACTCTAGACCTTCTCGTCCAAATCAGTGGACTCTACAATTTTTTGAGATTTGTTGCTAGGCATGGAGAGGCTGCGACGCTCCTTCCCGCCAGGCTTGGATGAGGCATTGCCATACCAGATCATCCCCAATACTGCAATGATCATGCCTAGAATCACATGGAGATTGAGACCCTCTTTTCCGAAGAAAATGAATCCTAATGTAAGCACAAGAATGGTCTTCATATGGCCGAGAACTTGGAATGACACAGCAGTGAACCTGCCTATGCAGATGAATTGGCTGAGGTTGGTCCCGACTGCAATGCTACAGGACAATATTATGAAGAACTGCAGACAAGAAAGAAGAATCCATGTCATTTACTACGGCCAAAACAAAGTGCAAGAAAATGGACAACACATATCCGTAATTATACAGATAAAGAAGCATATGTCCAGCACAAACTGTAAGATTGCACAAAAGTTGTCCAATTTTTTGTCACATCATAGCACATATAACAAATATGATCATATAGCAATTGTAGGAAAAGAGCGAAGAGGGACCAACGTTACCATTAAAAAAACTACTAGGTATCAATGTTGGCAATAAAAATACAAATATGCAAAAATTAACATTAAACACTCACTAGCTCATCATACATATCAAATACCTGAGCAAAATCTAAGGTCACAGAAGGGCATAAATACATGTTATATTACCACAAAAAAGGCACTATTAAGGAAGGACAATAAACCATGGTTGGTGATAATCAACACCTAAGCTTGTATTTTAAGAACATATTCACAAGACTGCTGTACCATACAACCTCACAACCCAAAGAGTGTTCATGTGCATCAGTTACAAAACCAGTATAATAACAAGAAAAAATTATGAGATATTAATTTGTAAGTCCAGGATTGGAGAGGTAGAATGCATCTCTTTACAATTCACTAAAGTGAAAACTGCCAGCATTAGGAGCCGTTCTTGTAATTCATACCCTCCAAACAACTACCATGTCAAATGAGCACTAGGTGAGATGTGAGGAGGTAGGCAACAAAAAGATTCTTCTGAATATATCAAAATCTTGAAGATTCGCAGAGACCCTTACATAAACACCAAAGATAACTTGGCAGACAGCAATTTCAGTTCACTAAATTGGGATATTTTCTCCCAACAATTAGTGCAGTAGTAGCCTATATTGATGGTGTGCCTTCCATAATAGATAAAACAGCCACAGTTTTTTCCAAAAAAAATTTTAGGGATCCATTAAACAATATGATGCAATAATGAGATTGGAACAGTTCCCACGAAATTGACACAAAATATTAAGAGAAGTATGATGATAATAACATCACAGGTACTGTAAGACTTGACCAAATATGAAAGGAAAACTGTTTCGCCAAGAATGTTCCATGATGTGCAGATATTTCCTGGTTTGGAAAAAATTTTAACTTCATACAGAATTCTACAAATCTTGACAAAAAGGAAGGTGCAAACTATTCGGTTACTTGAAATATAGAACAAATACAGACAAAATTTATCATACTAGGACAAACAAAGCAAAACAAGCACAATTTATTAAACAGTTGCGCATAGAAAAGCTAAACTTCAAAGGGAAAAACTCAGATCAGTTTCACCAGAAGTTAAAGCGAAAATAATTTAAAAGAACAGAAAAGGAAAACTAGATGACAAAAATACGAGATCATCCTTGTATAAGGAAATTCAAGACTAGAAACCATTAGAGAACCTGTTTCAGATTAGTTGAACCTGCCTACACAAAAGTTCTAGGTGTCTTACTGACGAAGGGCCTAACAACCAATGACAGGGAAACTTGTTAGATTTATTGTTTTGCAAAATTCTAAAACAATTGCACTTATTCAGAGAATTTTCCAAAGCATATGGTATGACTTTGAGTGCGATATAGAAAATCACCTAAACTTATGAAAAAGTCAGCAAAAATACTCTTCTTTTATTAACTTATTAAATAAATAGTTTCAGAGAATTCTAAAATAACCCCACTTGTTCCGACAGTTTTCAAAAGCATATGGATAGGTTTTTGAGTGAAAAACAAAATTACCCAAACATTTGAAAAACTTAGCAAAAACTCTCTCCCTCCCTCCCTCCCTCCCATTTCCCCAATACTTATGAGTTAAGTAAAGACACTATGCTGCCTTTTACTTCTGATTTTTTTTATTTTACAATTTCTTAGTCCTCTATACCAAAGCATGAGACTCGGAAAGTTACAGTATTCCTTTCCCCCTCCATTCTTTCTCTTCTCCATCTTCACCTCTATTTGTTCTAGTTCCTGGAAGTGTAGGTGGTAGATGTTCAATGAACACCAAGCAGCATCCACGTTTATATCATTTGATTGAAGTTGGCAGCACACAAAAATTGCATTCTTGAACAAAGTAAAAAATATGGCTACATGTATCTCTTAAGTGAAGTAAGGGAGAAGAATTTGTGCATCAAATTTAGATGACATAGGTACCAAATAACATAAATAAATGAAGGTTAAATGGAAACAGATTCGATCAGCAATAGGTCAGTGTTAAATATAACAAAAAGATTCCAAGCTCTGCATAACAAAATCCAGCAAAAGGGCTTACAGAGCGGATGTACAGAATGCAATAGAAAATTTAGTGACAGACTTGAATATGAGCAGTAACTTATTCTTAACTGCCAGTAAGAGTGCTCTAATAACTAATCAACAGTTGTACTAATTTAATCCTAGTTCAAATTTTGCTAATATCCTGATATAGCTAAATTTTAGTGAAATGATTTTTGTACAGGTGCAAGTTTAATAAATGACAGAGCCAAACAACAGCCAACACCTAATGATAAAACCAGAAGACTATTAATTACCAGAAACTGTCTGATGGCAGCCCTTTCCAAGGCAATGCAATTCCTAAACAAGTGCCTAGGTAAACAATAATTTTGGGTCCCTTTCATAGATATTTCTCATGTTCCTTTCGTCCATATGTTTCCTCTTTAGCATGATTTTGAAGGTTCCATCTAAAGAAGTCTGAATACATATCAAGGACGCCCAACAACTCCAATTGGATCCTCACTTGCTATTTTAATTGGTCAAGCATTGGCTAATTTTGACCAAAGGTCTATTTGGTTTCTTAATAGTCCATAATATATATACCAACTATGGCAATAACAAAATCAGACATTTTTAGAATGAAACATGCACTCACTGGCACGGATACAACTTGAAGCCTTTATGAATGCGACCACAATAAGATGTTCAAAGACATTAAATAATAATGATAGCATGGAGAGAGGAATGATAAGAGCCATGCTGACTGAACTTTTCATAAGCAAATACAAGCTAAGCAGAAAGAAACAATCATTATAGCAGCTAAGCAGAGATAACTCTAATTAAAAGACACAGACACACTTACCACTGATGTTAAAGTATAGTTATAGGCATCAACTCTCTTATCTGTCAACCAGTAGTCCACAAAGGGCCCAACCAGCAGCAGAGACCCTGCTTGTACAGGAGCTGTATGCCCCAAAAGGTTGAAAGATCCAAGAGAATAATTCCTTTGAAGATAATGTACATACTGCACAAACATGAAAGATTAAGATGATATATTACATTCACCAAATAGTGAATACATAAGAGACCAACATTAGAGTCAAGAATGGAACAACACTGTCCAGAATCATTTAGAACCAAAATACAAGTCATAACTCCTTCAACATAGGGTAAAGATGATGTACCAGGTTAAAAAATTAGAAGCTAGATTAATATCTGATGCATGTATATAAATGTCTGCGTAAAAGACCAAAGTAAATTGACATTGCCACCTCCAAACTCAGTCCACCTTAGTAACTTTTATATGTAGGATCAAGGGGTTAAATAAAGAATTACTTACATACTGCTGCAAGGCTGTGCTCCAAACAGCAATGAAAGCAGCTATAAAACCTTTGGCATTGACACTCACATCTGTAACAGTACACACTGCAACACCAAGAAGAACTAACACTATGCTAAGCTTTGTGTCTCTTGAGTATCGCACCTTGTCCAATACAACTTCCAGAAAACAAGACACCGGGATCATACTCAACTTTGCAATCTGATAAGAAATTTTAAAATCAACAAACATCGTAACTTCCAAAAATCTAAAATAGAAAAAAGAAAACAAAATATCTAAAGCTTACTGAAACTGACCTGATAGAAACCCACTGAGTTCCACATTAAACTCACATTCATTCCCACAATAGAGAAGTTTGCAAAAAGAACAAATTTCAAAAGCTCAGGTACTGGCAGATGAGAGGGCTGGATATATCCCAACCATCTAAGAAATAGAGTCAAAATGGTAGTTGTGGCAAAATGCAGACCAGTTAATGTTGTCGCTGCACAATATCAATACATAAAAACAATATCAGAGTTTCTGTTGATAGCAAATATCAAGTAAAATTTAAGTAGATCTTTGAATCTAACCTCAAGCAAACATTACACAGTACAAATAATTCCCATGTGCTTTATAATTAAAATATAATATATACACACGCGTGTGTGTGTGTGTGTGTGTGTGTTGGCTTTATCACAAACTTTTACTCATGATGGTTATCATTTGATTCTCTATACCAATTTCACAAAAAAATGTAAAAACAATCAGGACTCTTCCCACAGAATTATTCATTAGCTCATCCTTTAACCCAGACTTACAAAGCCTCATGCGTTGTCAGCAAGCACCTTCATGGTCAACATAATACTTCTTGAATCACCATTATTGTTCAATTCTTTACTATTTATTTGACTTAAATTATAGATACCAAAGTCTATCTGGCAAGACAAAAGACCTGAAGAACAACAAGCAATTTAACAAAACATGTCTTATTCTGAAATTGCTAAACTCGAATCAAAGTTCAGTTGAAGAAGTGTTAAAATGGGTGTACAGTTCCATGTATTTTCCTTTTTCAACATGGAAATAAAGAAGGCAAACTCAAAGTTGGCTTAACATAAATCAAATCATAGAAATACATAAAAATATAAAAATTCAAATTGTCAATAAGTAATGCAAGAGCAGAAAATATTTCAATCCAGTAACATGAAGGACAAAAATAGACATGAAATGCAAGGTTCCCCTGCCTCAATTGGTTCTCTAAAAGCTATTGATCCACCTTAAAAAAATAATGCAAGAGCATAAGTTAATAAAAGTTTGTGAAAGATATATCATATAATCAACAGGGCTGTACCAAAACTGAAACCATATGTCGCCATCAAGGCTTTATTGA
Source organism: Mangifera indica (assembly GCF_011075055.1). Lineage (NCBI taxonomy): Eukaryota > Viridiplantae > Streptophyta > Magnoliopsida > Sapindales > Anacardiaceae > Mangifera > Mangifera indica. The sequence goes on along the minus strand of NC_058152.1, from coordinate 10,504,830 downwards.
CCATGATAATTCCAACAGACGTGACGACATTGAACATCCATGAGGCCGCATCTAAGGTTGCCTTCTTGTCAGCCTTTATTGTGGAAGCCATTTTTGTTTTATAGCTTCCAATTTTTCAGCAGAAGTCACTAGTCAAATCTTCATGCGAACAACTACTATATTCAAATGTAAAAAGCCAATCATATATCTGAAAGTAAGAGATTATTTGAAAACACACAATTGAAAAAAAAAAAAAATCAGAATTAACAGTCTTTCATTTAAAAAAAGGGTAAAATCAATTATCAAGAGACATCCAGAGACAATCAAACGAAACAAATTACAATATCTATTATGTAGACATGAAGAAGCATAAACTGATGGTCTACAGGATCTCTCTTCACTTGCATACAGAATGTTTAGACAACTCAATTAAGACGCTTAAAATCAAATATGCAAGAACCCAAAAATAATTTTAACTTCATATAAATCCCCTCACGCGCAATCCTAGAATTCATCATCAAGCTTTTTACATAGATCAAGACAGTGCATTAAATCTACTGATGGTAGCAAGATTCAAGCATAAAAAGCTAAAACAAGCAGAAGCTATTAGGTAATTGAACAAGAACAGCTTTAGGCAGCGATAAATAACCTCAAAAACAGATTTAAAAAAAAAAAACTAAATCCATTGACAAAGTCAACGAGTGAAACCAAAAAGCTCATTGTAGACACTAATTCTTCACAAGAAACAAGTTACAAGCACAGTAAATAAAATTCACTCCAAATCTTCCAGCTATTAGGGTTAATCACTAAAACAAATTCCAAAATTTCCTGACTTCAAAAGATCACGCCTCATGATCAAAGAAACCACAATCAACACAGCAATTAACAACAAAAACGAGGCAAATTTCAAAAAATTTCCAAACAGATCCATCACGCTTCAACACTAAAGTTTCCCCAAAAAAAAAAAAATCCACATCCTAATCCTATACATTCATCCGTTCACTCATTCAATTACTTCACTTCATCCACAAAGTTTCAAACCACAAACTGTCTCTTCCAGCTAAAACCGAATAACTATTTTTTCTCGAGAAAAGAAAAGAATTTTCCTGAAAAACAAGCAGAAAATGACTGTTTCACTGACCTGGAAATAGTTGAGAGAATGAGAAGATTGTGGCACTCCGCTTCGAGATTTAAATAAATCAATCGATTAAAATGTGAAAATATTAAAATAAAAATGGTACTTAAAATATTTATTTTATTTTTTGCAGATTGAAGTGTTTCGTCGTCACCATTAAAGTAAGAGACGTAGAATATGAAACAACACAACCGTGTTTTCCACCTTTTCGCTTCAAGAGAGATATTTCCACGAACATTCTTCAAGGTTTCTATATATCAAGTAGACCCCTCATAGTTAGGAGTAGACTTGGACAAAATTAGCGCTGCTCAAGTTGGCGTTTGGCTTGAGTCCTCCTTTGACGATACTATTTATTTGTCAATGACATTCAAAAGATATCTCTTACATGCTTAAATTCAGTTTAAGTTACTTATTATGAAATCAAGCTAAACTGAAGCCAATACAAGTTTTAACTTGACTCAAATCGAATTTAAGTCGATTGATAGTTTGAAAATTGAAGATCTTTTCCAAAGAGGTTGAAATCGAGATAGCTTTGAGCAAAGCCGAGCTAACTTAAATTTGAATCTATGTTTGATTCGAATGAGTTAAACTTAGATCAAAGTTTCAATTTAATAATTCGGTTTGAGTCTAAGAACTCATAAGTGATTCCTCATCGGAGCTCTTCCTCTCCAATAATTATTCTTCTTTGAATTATTGGAGAAGATTCGAATTATATAAAAAAAAAAAAAGTAGGAGAAGATTTAAGTTGAATTTGAATTTAAGTTCGCTCAAACTAATAAACAATAACATTTAAAAGATAAATTGCAATACTAAAAAGGTAAATCGATAATGAATTCTCAAATTTTAGTCAAATTAAAATTTTAATTTGAATTTAACTCGTTTGAGTCTGTCACTTTAAAAGGCTATATTCATAAATATATGTTATGACGGGTTCACACACTATAGTAAATTTTATTGTGATTACAAACCGAATCACCCCAAAACAGACTTGAAAAGAGGAAAATGAGTAGTTTTTATGATTATGGGGGTGCTTAAAAAAGTAGTACCAAAGGTTAGGGGTTTAAAATGGCTCACATTAAAGTGGGGAGATTAGTCGTATTTTATTTGTTAGAATTAAATAATAGTTAGGCTAATTAATCAAGAATTATGTCTACATCCCATGGACTTGAAAAAGACCAATTAGAATACTTCTACGGCATCTTGTACTTGTTAGTAGACAAGTAGTGGTTAGGTTTTTAGTTTGAACACTAATTCCATATCTCACGGAACGATAATTTGAAACATGATTTGTTAAATTAATATGCATAATAAAAATTAAATTAAATAATTTTGATATTAATAAAAAAACAAATTATGTTTGTACCAACTCATTTGTTAAATTGATCATATTCGGATTAATCTTTTATAACTTAAACGTAATATGTTCATGATATAAATAAAATTACTCTTCATATTCTGGATAGCTCGATCTCTTATCTTTTCCTTCTCGCATTTGCATCACCCTTCTCTTTCGTCTCTTCATTATCGTTATTCTCTAGAATCTTATTATTGCCCTCTTCACCCTTCTTGTTCTTTTGATCTTATTCTATTTGCCTTTCTCACTCTCCTTGTCCTCTCTAATGTTGCACTCTTCACTCTCCTCATTGTTTTCTCCAAATTCCAATTTTGTTTTATTTGTTCTCTTCACTCTCTACCTTTTACCTTCAATCAATAACAGACATAAAAATATAATACAAAAGAGTTAAAATTAAATAAAAGTAAAAATATAATAAACCAATTAAGAAATGATAAAATTTTAAAAAGATTAGTGTGAACATTTAGAAATTATTTTAATATTTTAAATATATTAAACTAATAAATTTTTAAGTCTAAAAGGTATTAAAATATTCAATTTTCATACAAAGGGCGGTATTTCAAAATTTTCAAACCCAAACATCTTGGTCTGTCCCTACCTTCAACCTTATTTTCTTTGGTCTCTTACATGTTTTTCTCATTGTTATAACACGATATGATATGTGTCTAAAATATGTGGTATTGTGTCAACTTGTTCACAAATATATTATATTTAAATCACTATAATTATTCTTTGGATTGTAATCTGACATGTAAAATAAAAAGATATAACACGAACACAACTCATTTATAAAATTGTCGACTTTAATTAACATCGTCAATCTCTATTTAGGAAAAAAATATACGAAATTATACTATCAATTCCACTCATCTAACTATTTGTATAAAATCATACCATTGGCTTTGCATAGTTCTTATTGAAGTACGTGTGACATTAGATTTTTCAAGGGCTTTGATTAGTTGTGGAAAAGTAAAAATAATTGTCCAATTTTGAATAGACTTTTCAACATTTTGAAACAGTCAAATTTGTCATTTCATTTAATTATTCAACCTCTACTATTTTTTCAGGTAAATTTTGGAATGTTCTTTTTTTCTTTGACTGAGTCATAAATACTTTGAATTAAAAAAGAAAAGAACTTTCAAAATTTCCTTTAATTTCTAAAATTGATTGAAAAATACCCACATAGAAATTTAATTATTATTATAATTATTACTATAATCATTATAATTATGATTATTTTTATTGTTATTTGAAATGATTGGTTATTGAGAAAAAGAAAGGTAGGTTTTGTAATACAGTTAAGTAGGGCCAAAAATGTCATTTTATTGATAATTTTCAAAGTTGATTAATTTATGATCAAAATTAAGAACTGGAATTTGTGAACGTGAGCGGTTGTGGCCCATTTTGCGATCTTCACTTCCACATTGTTAGGTTTGATTTTTAGAATAAATTAGGCACGTTGGGTAGAGGCTGCTAAAAAGGAAATTTGACAAGTCAAACCGAAATCAAAAAATTGGTTAACCGATCCATAGGTTATGGTTTGGATTTTTAACATTTTAGTTTTTGGATCAGTTTCGATTCTTCGTTCTAAAACATTATGGGCATTGGTTAAATGAATGTTTAAGAAAAATAAACATATATGATACGACGCTATTTCTTAAACCATTCACAATTCAGTTTTGTTAAATTTGGGATAAAAATGAATAATGAAAGAATATTCATCTCGATAAGATGAAATGCCTGTATTTAGCCAAGAAATATTGTTTCATTACTTGTACCTCTTTCGAATGAGATTAAAGCAAACTTGGTGTCGAGAATGAATGCTCGACCTAGGTTAATTGGAACACTTGTTCCTTTATTATACCTATTTATGAAATCTTATAGATTCCACAATTCACGGATACATGGAAGACTAAGGATTTTTTTTTTTTTAAATTATTAAGGTTTTATGGATGACTTTTGTTTACTTAATTATTTGACTTTTTTTTGGTTGTGTTTTTTTAATTATTGAAGTTGTATGGTTGACTTTTGTTTATTTAATTGTTTGTTTTTCTTTTTTTGGCTAAAGGAGTATTTTCCACCCAAGTTTTAACCCGTTCACAAAAATATACTTACGATATTTCAAAAACTCAAAAACTCAAATACTCATCCATAAACTGTTAAATTTACCCAAAATTATTAGTTATAAGAGATAAAATTGTTATTTTACTAGTAATATTAAAATAAATAAAATTATATCATATTTCTCTCCCTTAATTTTGAAAACTAACAATTTCTCCCAAAATTAAGTTTTGAAAAACCTACTTTTTCTCCTTAGGGTTTGGAAAACAAATCCGACCAACTATTTGGCGAACGATGACCTCTCTCTTTGGCATTTCTCTTTCTCTCCGATAACCTCCTTCATCGTCTAGATTTGGACAACTCACTTTGTCTTTCATGGTGGTGGGTGGTCATTCTTCATGATCAGATCTGAAAGATATGTGTAAAATGTTGACTGTTAGTTAGAATAGTAATGGTCAAAGAAGGAAACGAACTTTATGGGTGAAATGTTAACTTTTCAAATTTTAAAAATAAGGGTAAAGTGTTAGTTTTTAAAATTTAGGGAAAAAATGATATTAACTTTTAGGGTTTAATAGTAAAATAATGATTTTTCTCTTACATATAACTGAAAATTCTAACAGAAATTAATCCATGAATAGGTTTTAGGTTTTTAAAATATCGTGAGTGTGTTTTTAAGAATAGACTAAAACTTGGATGAAATATAGTCCTTTGGCCTTCTTTTTTTACATATACAACATTTTGAAATTTCGAGTGAAATTTGATTGAATTTTTAAAATAATGTTCGATTGGTTAAAAAACCAAAATTACGGATAATCAATCCAATATTACTCGTTAACCGCTAATCAATGGTATTAAATTGGTTACAATTCAAAATATAGAAAAACCGATAATTTGGACATACACAATAGAGACTTAGTTTACATATACAAAATTATAATTCGTTTACAAAATAATTTAATATATGTTTAAAATTTAGTGTGAAAATTGAAATGAGAATTATAAACATGATAATTATTTCTCTTGTTTTCCATATTTCCAACTCTATTAAAAAAAAAAAAAAAAAGTCTCTAATCACATACTAAAAACTACATATTTTAAAAAAATTTAAAATTTATAATTCTAAATGTTTATTTATGTTGGGTGAGTAAATTTTATTGTCAAAAAATATTTAAAAAAATTTAAATATGTTTATTTAATATTTGACTTTCACTGACATTTATATTAAAATATTTTAAACACTTTATATCAATTATTTAATGTAGAAATTGAAAAGGCACTATAAATGTTTTTTTGACTCAAAATTTTTTTAATAATAAAAAATTACTTCGAAATTCACTTCAATTCCAAGCAAAAAAAAAAAAATTGTTCAATTGAGTATAGTAAGTGCCAAGATGTTTTTATTAAGTTCTAACTTTAAGTCTAATTTAGAGTGTCTAAATATTTTTTTAATAATTTTAATACCTAAATTATATGTAAAAAAATAAAATTACACTAACAAACATTTATTATAAACTCAACCGTATTAACTAACATGACAAAATATGATTGAATGAAATGATTATTTATAGTTTTTGATCGTATAAAATTACTTACCCATATGTTGACACGTTAGTTAGTATGAATAAGTTAATAAGTAATATTATATATATAATTTTGTATATAAATAATAACATATCATTATATAATTGCATAGTTTTATATTAAAGATAGAATAATATATCATTTATACAGTGATATGTCATTATTTGTGTACAAAGTTATGCACTGTCTTATTGTAAGTTAATAATAAATGTTTGATTCATTGAACAATAAGTAGGGGTTGATTCGATCAGAGAAACTGGTTCAGTTCGAATTCATAAATCAACTCAAACAAGATGATCTTGATTCAGAGCTCTAACTCAACTTTAGTTCGTTTCTTATATTCATCCAGTGACATTGTTAAATTTTGACAACACTGATCACACTATCAAACAACCTTTCAATGATGCTATAAACTAGCTCGAAAAATGACATAATTAATTTGATCTGAGCTTGAATGAACCCCAAAATTAGCTTGAATCAAATCTACCCCTAGCAACTTCAGTCTCAGGGCAAAGCAAAGAAGTGATGCTCACTCGACCAAAGTGAAGCAGAAGGGGGTAAGTTGACTCTCTTTCATCAGCCACGGCTGCCTCTCTCTGGCCAGCTTCAGATCGAAGACAACAGTGAAAGGGGCAGAAGCGATGTTTCACATTATAGAATTTTATATAAACTTAGAAAGAGTTCATGAGAAAATTTAAAAATTTGCTTTAAAAAAACCTATTTAACTAGAAACATATAAAATAATTTTATAAACACTGATAATAAATGCATATAATTTTATGAGAAAAAATTTTAAATTATTTTCAGACTTAACCTAACTTTATCTAATTCCAAAATTGCCCTTTCCCTTTTGGATGGTTAATAAAATAATACTTTAGTGACAAGTATGATCCAAATAATTTTTTTTTTTGCATATTTTAAAGAAAAAATAGAAATATTTTTTGGAAACAATAATAATTCTTAATTAATAAAATATGATCTCTAATCACTTTATTTATGCTCAAGAAAAAACTTTTAACTTTGCGTAAAATGTATGCTATTTTATTATTATTTGATAAGGCTGGCTAAAGTAACGTTTACATCACTACGTTAAAATGCTCAAATTATACGGCACCGTTCCATCACTACGTTAAGATGCTCAATTTATACGGCATCGTTCCATTTTTGTTTACGTAATGCAGAAATCTACGCTTAGTAAGGGAGTACTATTATATTGGTTTACCCTGAATCTCAAGATTTGCACTTGCATTGACATCCGTTTGCCTAAGTTTCCTAACAATAATAATACATTAATACCTTATTGACAAAGGGTAAAAATGTGATTTTAGTAGTTGAATTTACATTTTATTTTTTAAATAAAAAAATATACAATATTATCATAATAAGATATCATCACATCCATCACCTTTATTATTGACATTTGTTTTGGTCGCGTCACATCACTTACACTTAGATTCACCTGAAATGTAGGTAGCAGGATTACAAACTATTTGAAACTCAAAATCAAATTATTTTAGTTTATCTTTTAAACAGAAAAAGTTTCTAAATTTTGTGTTTACTTTCTTAAAATCTCGATACTTAATTTTAAATAGAAAAAGTAATTAATAAATATATAAATTTATAAGGTTTAAAAATATTTTTTTCTAAATTAAGGGATTAAAATATATTTTTTCGAGTTGAGTTCGCCCTAGCTATTTTCATCTTAAGCTAGAGTTTGAATTAAGATCTTATCGATTCGATACATCAAAGCTTTATGTATGTATTGAGTTGAGTTTGAACCAAACATTACTCGATTTGGTTTCTTATATTTATAGAGATTATATTCCTATTATGTCTTTTATCTTTATAGAATAATAACCACTGAGGTTATCTATTTACTGTAAAAATAAAAATGAAATAATTATCTAAATTTATTATATTATGATTTAATACATTCAATTGGGCTAGTATGATGTTTTATTATTTATCTTTTTGATAATATTATTTATTATATTAATAACTTTTTAATGGTAATGTGAATCAATTTAAATGAACTTGAATTAGATAATTTAAATTTAGACCGAATTGAAAATTGCCCATTCTAAAATTTGGTAAGTTGGAATCCATCTTTGTTTACAAGGACAAACATGATGGGCTTTCCCCAAGGCCCATATACTTTCCACTTTGCCAGCAAACCACCAGACCAACTAAAAACCGACCTCCACAAACATAACCCACTTGGTGCGTGCTTTAACTACCGGCCTCCACTCATTATGCATCGCCAAAGCCTCCATATACATTTATGAGAGCAAGTGGATGAATTTAAAAAAAAAAAAAAAAGGGTTTCGGAGTTTTGATCATATTTTTTATATTTTATTAAAAAAATTAAAAAAATTATACATATATAATTTTAAATATTAATTAAATACTTAGTTGATATATAAGTTATACCTAATCATACAATAATAATATATAATTGAGTATTTAAAATTAAATACACATTACATCATATTACTCTAATAAAATTAATGGTACCAAGATCTGATGGACCGATAATTTATGGTTTTCGAGCAGTTGTTGCATTTAATAGTAACTATCAAATTATAATTAATAAGTAAATATATAGCAAAGAGAGAGAAAAATTACTCACGGTTAACCCAAATTGACTAAATAGTGGAATAGATGATGTTGTATCGTTTGTTTTAAAATTTGGATTAGATAGGTCAAACAAATTGATTTAATCGAGATTTGGTTATTAGTTTTATTCGAATTGATATATAAATGTATTTTATTAGTTGTATCAAATTGACTCAAATAGAGTCAAAAATAGATAGAGTCAAAATTGGCACATCCCACATAAAAGCAGGCCTTTTTATTGGCTTTGTTGGCCTATGAATTTTCAAAGTTCAGGGCACAATCCAATGGTAGGTCGTCTCTCCGTGGGTTTTTTCACAAGCCTACAAGCTATAATATAATTTTTAAAAAATTAGTTATTAATTCTTTTTTTTTTTTTTTTGTTGTATGTGTTGTGCCGATTACAAGTAGGGCTGGATTCGAGCCGAACCGAGCTCGGCTCGCAGCCAGCTCGGGCTCGGCTCGGCTTTTTAATGGCTGGCTCGAGCTCGATTCGAGCTGACCTTGGCTCGGTTCGAGTTCGACTTGCTTTTGGTTCGACTCGTTAACGGCTCGGTTCGGTTCGTTTTTCATATCAAAACGGTATCGTTTTGTGTATATATATAAATCAAAACGACGTCGTTTTGTATAAAAAATTAAAAAAAAATCAATCGAGTCAATCCGAGCCAGCTCGAGCTCGATCGAGTCGAGCAAAGCCCGGCTTGTTTCGGGTTCGAACCGAGCTGAGCCGAGTCCGAACTCGAACTGGCTCGATTCGAATCCAACCCTAATTACAAGCCTTCTTGTGAGACCTTGACATGACCTGTTTCATTTGTAGAGCATGTTACGCGTGGGCCATGCCCACAATTTGTGAGTTTTGTAAAGACGATCCATAAACAACTTTAGACTTGACGTTGAACTAGATCAATATATGATTATTACATATTATTAGGATAAAATTATATTTTGTTGTATATTGTTACGATGCTTTTTAAATAATTCATTAGTCTGATATTAATTGGATCAATCATGACCCAAAATAGCCCTAGATTGGATCAAAACCTGGTCTAAGTCTTAAAAATATTTGTTGTACCAGGATGGCAAATAGGGATTTGAATATTTTTCTTTATAATAGCGTTCTTTGTTGTTGGGAGAACCACGACAAATAATGAATTATTATATCATCTTTAAGACAAATGCATTTATCTTAAAAATCTTTGATCATATAAACTTTCCAAATATCTGGAGACAAAAAAATTATGCAGATTATGAATAATATCCCAAAAACAAACATTATATTGATAAATTAAATGAGTTGAGTTCGATTTGGATACTATCATGATTCAAACGATGGTTCAATTTAGCCAATTTTTCTTTTTTTTACACAGTTGGAACTGAAGTTTGAGCCCTAAACATTTTATGGAGTGGGCGCTGTGAGGTCACACACCATAACTAATTTTTTTTTTTTTCCATTTAAACTTATATTTGGTAGGATGACCAATTGATTTGCGCTAATTTTTTCATAGTATAAGTGCCTGCTGTGAATATGAAAACCATAACTGATACTTCGATAAAAATTTGTGAGATGAGAAACAATTTCAATCATGCTTTCAAGGAGTTATTTGAAGAGTTTGTTCAATTTCAAAATATATTTTGCTCAAACAAATCCGAACCAACCTTATTTTAAAATGAACACGAGCCTAAGTTTTAAGCAAAAAACGATTACGAGCTTAAACCTAAACATGGGCTGAGCAAGCCAAGCATGTTTTGCTTAAATGAAAAAATTTTTAAGCAAGTTTCATATGATATAAATTATTGTACATTTGAATAATTATACTTAAAAATATTTAATTAAAATAATATGTGATAATTACACAAACCAAACACACCTTTAAGATTATTCATTTTATTTTGTTTTACAAACAAAATAAAATAATTTAACCCCTTTAATATAAGATAGTGAAATATTTAGTATTTTAATAAAAAAATATAAAATTTTAGCTTTTTTAATAAAAAATTATTAAATTGAGTTTCTTCCATTAAAAAAAAAAAGGGTCATTTAATGGAATAAAATTGATAATTTGATGATTTTAAAATGTTGTTAGCGTAGACCTGGCCACGGTTCATGAACCGTCGGTTTCGATTCGGAACCACCGGTTCACGGTTCGAAAATATAAGGACCCTGAACTGAAACCGTAACAGGACGGTTCGTCCACGGTTCGGAATCGCCGGTTCCGGTTCATGGCCCCGGTTCGGAACCGACGGTTTCGATTCAGAACCGACAGTTTCGATTCGAAACCGATATTGAACCGTCAATTCTAATACATGATCTTGATTTAATTTTTAAATTATTAATTACAATAATTGAAATTTAAAAGAAAGGCTTGGACTTAATTTTTCAATTAAGCTTCCTACGTATCTTCTTGGGGTTTAGAAGAATCAAAGCCTACATAGTTCTCTTACCTTTGCATATCTAATAGCTGACAGTACCCCCTTACCTTATCATTCACCTCCACTATCTTGAGTATTATTTCCCGTCGTCATCGAACTATCCGTAGTTAAATCAAGCGATTCTTCATTGAAGTCCACTTTTATTTCTTGTTGTCGTAATTCGGCTCTTGTCCAATCGTCCATGCATACTTGAGCTTCAATAGATTCGAGAGCCAAACTTGATCGTCTCTCATCCAATATATTACCCCCTTGACTAAAAGCTTGTTCTACTGCGACAGTTGATACCGGTGCTGCTAGAACTTGTTTATCAATAGCTGTCAATATTGGAAAAGTTGATGCGTGTCGACTCCACCATTCTAAAACTGGAAAGTCTTTACCTATATTGCTGTCACCAAACTCAAAAATAGTAGTTAAATAAATATCAAGTTCCAAGGTGGAGCCTAATGTTCCTCTTGGTCTTTTGCCCCTTTGCATCATAATACGATCACCATAACTCATATTTTGGGTTGATGATGGGGCAATAAGTGGTAGAGAGGAAGAAGAACCACCATAAATTAATGCATATTCAGCATAAATTTCTTTAATTAAATTCATAATATTAGTTATAGTTAATGGAATATTAACTTCATCTAATTGCAAACATTCATAATATAATGTCAAATAATCTGTGACACCATCTAATTTAAATCTAGGATAAAAAAAACATGCAACAAGAAAAAGTTCTGGAATTATTTTATAGTAATTTAATCATTTTGTTTTCATTAAAGAAACAGCTTCTTGTAAAATAATATCTTGTTCGGCTTCTTGTAAAGCTCCAATAATATTAACAGCTTCATTTAAAAATAAATGAGAAGTGGGATAATAAACCCCACTTAAAGTATATGTTGCATTATTAAAATTTTTTAATACATTTAAAATTTTTGAACAAATATCCCAATGTTGGGGATATAATATAATTTGTGGCACATTTTATGAAATAAATGAGCATAATAAATCCTTATAATCAAATGACTCGTTGAGTAATTCATATGTTGAATTCCAACGAGTCGGGACATCTTTAGGAAATCTTTTTGATCTTTTATTATGTTGTTTACAAAATTTATCCCATTCTTTCATAATTTGGGGATGTGTCCATAAATATGAAATTGCTATTTTTATTGGACTAATAAAATTATTAAGACATTCTAAACCATCTTGTACACATAAATTTAACACATGACATGCACATCTAATATGAAAAAATCTACCACCTAAATTAGGTCTGCAAATATCAATTAAATTATTTATTGAGGTAGTATTTGAACGTGCATTATCAAATGAAATTGAAAAAATTTTATAAAGTAATTTATATTTTTCTAATATTCTTTTAATTATTCGATAAATATTATCAGCCGTATGTCACTCATCAAACACCCTAAATGATAAAATTCTTTTTTGTAATAGAAAATCATCATCTATCCAATGACAAGTTATACCCATATAAGAGTGAACTTGCCAATGGTCACTCCAAATATCCCTATATAGAGATACACGTCCATTAAAATTTGTAAAAAATTGAATTAATTTTTTTTTTTGTTTTTTATATAAACTAAATAATGTTCTTTTTAATGTATTTCTTGGAATAGTTTTATATGCAGGATTTAATGCAGTTTTACAATAATTATTAAAACCTAAATTTTCACAAAAACTAAATGCTAAATGATCTATTGCTACCATTTTTGTAAATTTTTCTTTACTTTTATTATCACTATACATAAATAAAGATTTGTGTGTAGAAGAACCATACCCGATTATTTGTGTTTGGCCTCGGCTTTGTCCCATTTTTTTCGGATGCTTTGACTCCAAGTGTCTTTTGAATGTCCCATATCCACCTCCTTATTTGAATTTGTAAATTTGCCTACAATAATTGCAAGCAATATCAAAATTACCATCTTCCTTTTGTATTTTCTTGAAATGAATTTTGAAAATATCGGATGTAGGAATTTTTGGAGATTGTTGTTCCATCTCCATCTGTTGTTGATGTTGTTGTTGTTGCTCCACCTCTTCATATTGGTTTTCACTTTCTTGTGAATGAAAATCATCTATAAATTGATTTTCATTCACATTTGATATATGTGAATATTGACCAAATCTTCGTGAACCGGAAGAATTTCCACTACTTGTCATTTTTTGATAATAAATAAAATTAATTATATAAATAAATTATATGATTAATTATAAAAGATAATAAAAAAATAATAAATAAAATTAATTATAGAAATAAATTCTATAATTAATTATGAATTGTATAAAAAAAAAATTGAAATTGAAATTAATAAAAAATTAAGAAAGAATTTAATTAAATTTAAGAAAATTTAATTGAATTGAAAGATTGAGAGAATATTAAGAGTTTAAAGAATGAGAATAAGAGTTTGAAGGATTGAGTGAGAGAGTAGAGAGATTGAGATTTGAGAGAATAAAATTTAAAGGGGTATATATAGAAAAAATTTTTTTTGAAAAAAATTAGAAATAGGGAGGTGAATTGAAATTTCAAAAAATTGCAGGGGACCGGTTCCCTGCGCAGGGAACCGTTGCCTTTTTAAATAAAATTAAAATCAAAATCAAAAAATTTTCAAATTTTTTTCGGTTTAGCACAGTAAACCGCCGGTTCATAAACCGGTGTGAACCGGCGGTTCCACGGTTTTAATTTATGTGAACCGGAACCGAACCGTAGAGCCACGATTTCGGTTCTGATTCAGTCCGGTTCTAGGTCTGCCGGTTCTGGTTCTGGGTTTATTCGGGCCGGTTTCGATCCGATTCACGGGCCAAACCGGCCAGTGGCCAGGTCTATGCGCAGGGAACCGTTGCCTTTTTAAATAAAATAAAAATAAAAATAAAAAAAATTTCAAAAAAATTTCAAATTTTTTTCGGTTTAGCACAGTAAACCGCCGGTTCCACGGTTTTAATTTATGTGAACCGGAACCGAACCGTAGAGCCACGGTTTCGGTTCCGGTTCAGTCCGGTTCTAGGTCTGTCGGTTCCGGTTTCGGGTTTATCCGGGCCAGTTTCGGTCCGATTCACGGGCCAAACCGGCCCATGGCCAGGTCTATGTTAGCGGAGCCAAAAATTCGTTCTTTGTAAATAAATCCTATATCCTTTATGAATTTTGCTTGTAATAAAATTGCAAAAGCTCTTCAGCAATACAATTAGGCCAAATGACTATTTCCCACCCAAGATTTGGTGCATATCCACTTTTTATCTACTAACTATCAAAAATCTAAATATTTACCTATTTATTTAATTTTACTATTACTATTAGAGATAAAATTATTATTTAATAAAAATATTTTAAAAATTAAACATTTATCACATTTCCAACCCCTAGGTTTTAAAACTGCATTCTCTCATTCAAAATTTGAAAAACTTATATTTTCCCTCAGAATTTTTCCAGCACATTACTGATAATCAGAGACGACAATGTTCTCCCTCCTCTTGGCTTATCTCCCAGTTTCACTCTATTTTCAATCATCACTAACCAACAAAGATGAATTATGTCTTCATCAACCTGTTTCTTCGATCAATGATAGCCAAAAATGAATCACGACTGACAAAAAAGTCAAGAAGGGGAGAGAACGCCACTGTCGCCATCTCTGACCCTCAATAGTGGTGGTTGAAAAAATCTTAAGAGAAAAGATTGATTTTTCAAACCATAAATTGAGAGAAATTTGTTAATTTTTAAACTTATAGGAAATAAATGTGATAAATTTTTAATTTTTTTAAATATTTTAGTAAATAACAATTTTTCTTCTGACAGTAATAGTAAATTTTTATAGATAGATAGATATTTAAATTTTTGATAACTAATGGGTGGAAATACACTTGTGCCAAACCTTGAGTGGAAAATAGTTATTTGGCCATACAATTATTCAACAAATTATGCGGCGCATTAGTACTTGTAACATTTATCCAAATTGTGATTGAGCAATTCTAAATTGAACTGTTAATAGTTTGTCCATAAAATGTGATTGAATAGATTTACATATATTCCATTAAAAATAAAATGTCAATAGTTTACATATATAAGTAATTGAATGATTAATTAATTTTTTGTAAATAATATTGTGAGCTGATATACTCTCTTAATCAAACAAACTTAGGTATACAAATTGAGTGTGTCATTGGCAAGCACATCAATTCAAGATACAGGTAAAAATCTTTTCATCGAGAAATAATTGGAGTAGTCCGAGTAGGAAAATTTAATCATTTCTAGAATCTCTCTAACAGGTTAAATCTATCTCTATAAACTATCAAATTATATTCTATCTTTATATCTAGCCATATGGGGATGATAATTACGGTTGGATTTATGTCAAATTCTCTTCAAAAGTGTTTAAGTTTTACTCATTTAAGAATAGTTAAATTTTAGTTTGATTTGATTTCAAACTTAAATTAAGTTTTAAACTTGATTCAATATTATAACCAAATAAAAATTATTAAAAAAATAATATCATTTTGATACGGTAAAAATCATATTATTTTAATCGATTTATATTAAAAATTTTTACATTGACAAACTTGATAAGTCGAACCACCTTAAATTCAAAAATATTTAATTTGAACCTAAATTTGGACTTACTTTAAACCGATTTAAAACTTAAATTTGATTTAAATCTAACTCTAATAATAATCACTTCTTTCCATTTCGGGAGTAGAAGATCATTCACTTTTGATAGAAATCGAATTGAATAAATAAAGTTTAATTATATATTATTGTATAATTTCATTGTTATCCCTACCACTTTTACTATGAACAAAAAATTATATTGAAATCCAACCATTTCAAAACATTTTATTATTAATCAACTACTTGTACTGAATTACACGTCATCATCTCATTTTTTTTTATTTAAGTTTTGACATCAAGAAACTATACATAGGAACAGGCGTATAGCAATATTTTAAAATGATAATATATTTTTAAATTATAAACAAGTAAAAAAATTATTCAATATAAATAACGGCGGCCAAATGATTATTTTTCTTTTAAGTATAAACTTTATTTTTTATTTGTTAATTATCAAAAATTGAAATATTTATTATTTTATTAGATTTTATTATTATTTTTAAAAATAAAATTATTATTTAATAAAAATATTTTAAAAACTAAAAGTTTATTATTTTTTTAAACCCAAGTTCAAAAACTAACAAAATTCTCCTATTTACAGTTTAAAAAATTTACATTTTCTTCAAAGATTTTTACAACAATTGTAAGAGGTCGAAGATAATGACGATGAAGACATTCTCCTTTCTTTCAGGCTTCTCTCTCAATTATGATCTATTTTTTACTATCATCAGTTTCTTCCTTTACAGACCAATACATAATGAGATTAAGATTTGGGTATCTTTGTCACACGACGATAGGATGTTAGTATCTTCGTCGCATGGCAAAGCAATGAAGAAATCGAGATTTCCTTGTCATTGACAAAGAGATTCAGATCTCGATATTGTCATGCTCTGACTAATAAGGGAAGAGAACAGTCAATAATGATCGAAAATGGATAAAGGTTGAGAGAGAAGTCGGGAGGAAAGGAGAACCTTGTTGTTGGCATCATCTTTGGCTGTCGACAACTACTATAAAAACTTTAGAAGAAAAATATAAAATTTTCAAACTTTAAATAAAAGAATGCAAGTAAATTATTAGTTTTCAAATATGTGAAGGAAAAGATATGATAGATTTATAGTTTTTAAAATATTTTTATTAAAAAATAATTTATTTTTAATAATTATAATAAAATTTAATAAATAAATAAATATTTAAAATTTTGATAATTAACTAATGAAAAAGAAACATCGCACCAAACCTTGGTGGGACACAGTCATTTGGCCGATAAAGAATTATCACAATTAACCATTTGTAAGAATTAATATTTGAGTCTTACTTGCAAAATTTATAGAGAATTACTGAAACCAATGAGATGCTGTGGGACCCACAGAGTAAAACACAGTAGCCCACGTGTTAATACACGTGGCAGAATATCCTCAAACACAAGCAGAGACAGAAATCCTTCTTCCCTTCTCTCCTATCTTGCTTCCTTTCTTCTCCACCCACCAAAACTTTCCTTTCTCTCCACCTTTTCGTAAATAAATTGTACAACAACGAAGACAAAATCTGAAGAAAAACAAAGTAACAATTTATAATAATAATAATAATTATTATAATTAGAAAAAGCAAAACCTCATCGGCTTCTCTCTTTCAACCGTCCACGCAATTCACACACACCAAACGAACGAAACTTTCACAGCAACAAGAAGACAAAAAGGAGGATAAAAGGGAAATAAAAGAATTTGGGGAAGTTTTTGAAATTGGAAACAGGGTTTGATTTCTCTTTTGGGTTTGCGATTTTTTTTGAGGGGTTTGATTTTCCCATGGCGAAGAAGAGGAAATCAGACGCCACGCGCCTTGATGAAGTTGACCGTACCATGTACACCACCTTCTGCAGCGCCGCCAACTCGCTCTCTCAGCTCTACTCGCAGGCGATGAACCATCAGCGCCTCAGCTTTCAGACCGGCGAGCGCCACGCGCTGGTATGCTTTTATTTCTGAAATAAAAGTTTTGATTTTAATTTTATTTTTTTTTCTTGAGCTGCGATTTGATGGGGTTTCTGTGATGTGTTATGCGTGATAGGTTTATCTCTCTCTCTTTTTGTAATTTTTGATTTTGTGAGAAAATTGGAAATTTGTATGTTTTTGGCCTTTTAATCTGATGCTTGGTAAATTATGTGGTTGATCAGCTTATGTCTTTTTGGTTGGTGAGATAATGGCAGGGAAAATGCGAGAGCAGTTTTGGCCATGTTGGCTTAATTGTTTGTGTTAATTATCTGGTTGATGAACTGGTATCTGTTTGGTCGGTGAGAAAATGGAAGAGAAAACATGAGAAAAGTTAATGTTTTATGTATTTTAAAATTTTTTGAAACAAGCTTTGTGGCTGCTATAGGCTTGGTTGAGCCAAGCTTTTACTTTTTTTTTTTTAAAAAACTATTTTTGGGTGTAAAACTTTGATTATTTTTTCTGAGAGAACAAAAATGATTACTTTCTGTGCATTTGCCTGGAAGTATAATTTTTTTGAGTTCATCTCTGTATTTCATGTTTTTTTTTGGCAATTCTGTAAAACAATGTCTCATTCCTTGCACTGCTGAAGGCTTATTTGGTAATTAAAACAGCCTTTGGTTGTAAATTCTTCTCAGTATTGTAAGAAAGACTGTATGAGTGCTGAAACAAGTTTGGATTGCTAAGAAATTTGTCGTGATGTCTGCATCTAATATTTTGATTTGAATTTTCGCTGCTAATAATTAATTAATTATTTAGGCTTTATTGTTTGTTTTGGTGTTCTTTCGATTGTTTGTTATATATCTAGGGTTCATGAACATTTCCCCGTGATAAAATCAGGGTAAAGACATGTAGAATGGTGTAATAGTTGTAAAAGAGTCAAAGTTTGGAAATGATTGAGTTCATGATTTGCGATTAATAATTTGAATTGGTTTGTTTAAGTAGTCACAGTACAAATTCTTATGTGTTCATCTTAGTGGATGCCTGCAACTTTCTCTCTCATGTTTGAGCTAGCAAAGAAGAAATCACATTCGTGAAACTTCAGCAATTTCTTGTTTCTGCATGCATAAAAAGCAGGAAAATTTTCTTTCTTTTATTTGGTTGTAGACAAACAGGGTATAGGCACATGATATGGATCTGTTACTGTCATGCTCTAAAGATGCATACTGGCATACATACTGCAAATGAAATGACGTAAAATTTTATTTTGTAAGGGAATTGGCTAATCCTTTTCTTTTGAGAGTCTTTTCATTTTTTTGCTGACCTGTTTTCCCTTGAACCGGTCTGCTTTTTGCCTATTTAACTATGACGTTTTGGACCTTTTTTTTTAACTTAGAAATTCCATATCTATTTTACTTGTACATGTATTCTTTGCTTTCCGTTGTTTAGGTGGTCATTCCTTTAGGGATTTATAAAAAGTTTATTATACTTTCCTTGTGGATGAGGTATATCGCGTGTTGCACTTTTAATAAATTCAATAACTTACAAAGAAATGGCTTCTTAGTTTCCAGATTTGAGTTTGTGGTTATCTTATTATTTTAATTCCCTTTCTATGCTCGTCTTGTTTCTTGTATATGAATCAATATCTACTTCATGTTTATTGTAATTTCCACTTTCACGATTCTCATGAACTGTTGCCCTTTCATTTTCTGTTTTAGTGCATGTCACATGTTTACTTATTTTATGACTTTGTGTATACTTATGAACACACTCCTTTAATTCCAGGAGAAACTTTATCAGTGGATTCTGAGGCAGCAAGAAGAAGGATCAAGAGTAACAACTGTTGATATAGTTGCTTATTTGCAGGTTTCTTACTTAACCCTCATTTATCGATTTTATGCATGCTCTTGCTGTCCTGATACATCTGTAACATGTTGTTGTCTAAATGTGTCATAATTCAAAATTTTCTATGCATATAGAAATGAGATTTTCCATTTTGGATGAATGTTTCATGGTGGAAACTAATTAAATTGTGCATAGTTGTGGAATCATTCGTGTAAAGTATTTCAGAAATGAATTTTATCTATATATTGATCTCCATATTTCTCACAGTATCTCAATGAAGACTATGGAAGATAAGGTATATTGTTTTGCCTTATAAAATTTTGGAAATACATGAATTTTTCTTCTGTTATATTCCATTTATGAACATCCAAATCTTCAAAGGCAACTTGAAGAATTCACTTGGAGAAATCTAATTAGCTCTGGAAATTTTTTCTGATATTTGTGTAGAATGAGCTTGAATATGGAGTAGAGGAGCCTCCGGTGTCCCCCAGGTTGCCTATTCAGCACCAACATCCTCAAACTGCATTAAATAATTTAGGAGTTCCCAATGCTTCGATTCCATGCGTGCCAGCAGCAGTGGGGCCTGGAGTCCGTCCTGGACTACCAGATCAAGCGAAAAACTCTGTTTTCTCAAATGCTCTCTCCAGCCCCGTTCGTCGCAGCCTTCAGCACTATCACTTGTCACATGGTCCTCGGAATACTGATGCCAACAATGTTCATCAGCAGAACAGGGATGCCAATTCTCCCAGTTCTGAATCCATGGATATCCCTGCAGATAGTCCAGGCCATGACTTTCCATATTGAAATTTATGTGTGGTTTTTTTACATTATTTGTTTTTTGTTGTTTAAAGGTATGTGTGGTGCTTAGATGCCTTGAAAATTCACTGAAAATGTAGTGTGCAAGTTCCATTTTATGTACTACTAATATCATATTTCTCTATGCTTGGCTATGCATCTTTCTTAGAATGGCGATGTGTGTGCTTGCGGCCACTACTGAGGAAAAGTTCCTGTTTTACCTAACCACACTGACACATTTAGGGCTGGACGGCTGGTTTTGACTTAGCCGACATAGTTTGATTCAAAGTTATACAGGATGAATTCAAGATGAGCTTGAGTTATGATGGTTTGCTTGTTTTTGAAACCTAACAGAACTCAAGATGGAGGAATTGGGCTCGGTTTGCCTCACAAACGGGGCAAATGACTCGAATCTATTTAAGCTTAGTTTGCTGCACATTTTGAGTTGTGTCAAACAATTATAAAAATTATATTGTTTTGCCTATTATTGATTAAAACAATTTGAATTATTAATTCGAAGCTAACTTTAAACTTAAAAGATCAAACTAAACTTAAGTTTGTGATAGTTAAATTATGTATTAGAACTCTAATTTTTTATATTATGTATTATATTATATTGCATAATATATCTTTTAAAAAATGAAATAATAAAAAAATTATAATTGATATGTTACCATTTTAAAAAATATTATAATCTTTAAAATTTTAAAAATTCATATGCAATCATATTGTATCATCATTTTTTTCCAAAAATATGTATCGTATTACATGATAAGTTTATTATATCGTATTAATTTAATATACTTTATGAGACATTATTTTTTTATCTGTATCATATTGTAAGATATATATCATGTATCGTAGAATACTAATAATTATATTTAAGCAATCCTTAATTTTGATTTGATGAAACGAGTTGAAGTCAAATTATTTTATTTTTTATTCAAATTGAAGTTCAATTAAAAAGTGTTTGTGTTTGGTTCAATTCAATTCCCAATGAAACACAAGCACAAAGCTATTAATGAGTATATAACATTACTATAATATTTTAGGTACAAACAGTTAAGTATTATTTGATATAAACAAATGACGTATTATCATACGATTGAATAATTTTGAATTAAAAATTAAGTAAAAGTAATGTTACGTACACTTATTTTGAGTACATAAATAGGTACACACTTATGTGTTATTATGTAACTAAATGTTATTTTATCTTTAATTCAAAATTAATTAATCACGATGATGATACACATAAAATATATACCCATTTATATATTTAAAATAGGTAGACATAGTTTCACTAATAATTTTTTCAATTAAAATACTATGATAAAAATTTATGAAGACCATATATCCATACCATCTGATCTAAAGTAAATTATAAAAAATTATCGTAAAGCCGATAGAAACTCTTAAGCATAAGATAAAGAATAATATTATGTGTATTTATTTTTGATACACAAATATATATATTTATATGTATCATATTATAATTGAGTGTTATTTTATCCTTAATTTAAAATAACAAAATCACGTGATAATATATATAAATATGTATTCATTTATGTATTCAAAATAAACACACATAAATTTATTGTAAGATAAAAACAATTTACTTAAGAATTGATTTAAAAATTAATTTTAACCACACAATTAAAAAATATATATACTTTTATAACTTAAATATATTAATCAACTTGCTATGAAATAAATGAAATTTTTAAGGGAATTGTTGACCTCAATAACTCATGAGTCAACTAACATCAAATTCAAACTCGATTCGATATGAATCGAGTTAAATATAACAACATTAATTAAATTGAATCATAAGTTGCTTGTTTTATTTACAATGTAGTTATTAGTATCTCATAATATACAATATGATACGATATATGTAAAAAATATTTTAGGTGTAACAAAAATTGTTATAATATTTTCAGTGTATTATACATTATGATACATATTGATACACTTTTTTTTTTTTTTAAAGAAATGATAATATGATAAGAGGTGTATTTAAAAAATTTTGGAATTACAAAAGATTTTTGTGACATTCTTCAAGATACTAATATCATAATTAAATTTAAAAAAAAATCCCACAATATGATATAAAATACATTATACCAAAAAATAAAATTTTAATACATAGTATGATACGCAATTCACTTATAATGGTTTTACACCCTTAGATTTACTATAAAATATAAACAAAAGCAACATTATATATACCAATATTTAAATATTTAAATATATATATATGATATATTATTATTTGATTGAATATTATTTTATTTTTAATTTAAATTATTTAATAATATGTATTAAATATGTACCTATTTATATATTCAAAATAAACTTGTATAATTTTAGAGTAATACTATGTGTACCCATTTTTGGTACACAATTCATGTATATAATGATGTGTCATTATGTAATTAGGTGGTTTTAAAACATGTGTTATCATATGATAAAGAAATATTCAATCACATAATAATATCTCATTTATGTATATAAATTATTTACCAAAAATGGGTATACATAGTTTTATTGATAATTTTATTGGTATAAACAAAACCTTTCAAATTAATCTTTAAAAAAATAATCATTTTGGGTCCAATCAAGACAAGGCCCGTAAACGTTCGGCCCAAAACGATCCATGTCTCGATAAAAGTGAAAAAATTGCCGCCATTAATAAGTCTTCCTTGAATTCATTCCCGCCAACATTTTTTTAATCTCATTATGAACACGTTCTCTCAATCGCGCTTCGATTAAGGTACGCGATTCGGTTCAATTCGATGCGATAATTTGTTTAATTCTGTATTAAATCTCTGAGAAATACTTTATTTCCAGAAAATTTGGAATTTTAGTTCTTTTTTATTCAATTCATCCTTTCAACGCCGTTGTATTATAATTCCATTTCGTTTCAGTAGCTAGAAATTCGATTTTTGGTGATTTTTATTATTTTGTGATTAAATTAGTTGTTTTATAATTTGTTAAGAAAAATTTGCTTTTGCATTTTTTATCATGTGGATTATATTTATAGTTTTTACGTTGTTGTTTGGTAATTAGGTGTCGTAGCAGTAGCTAGAACTCGATTGAGTGTAAATTCGATTCTTGAATTCGCCTTGTATATGATTCGAGTTGTTATTTGGCGGATTTGATGGCAATTAGGGTTGATTAGTTTTGTTAAGTTTTGATTTATTTTAGATAGTGGGATAGGGCTTTGTTGGTTTATCTCTTGTTGAAGTCAAGATTTAGATGAATATTGGAACTATAATGAAAAAAAAAAATTGGGATTTGGGTTAGGTATTTATAGTTATATTTGCTATAACTTTGGTTGTTTTGCTTGTGTAGAGTTAAATTATGTGAGGATTTTGGGTTTGTTTTGAAGGATATGAATTAGGAGTACAATGTTTTTTGAAGATGATAATAATGAGGGTTTTTTTTCGTGAAGTTTAGATAATTTTTAGGTGGTTGTGTAGGTTGTGTTATTTAAACTTCGTGAATGTATTGAGAAACAGTGATACATTTTAGAAGTAAGAATTATGTTCTCATCTCATTAGTATTTTTTGTTGTCTTTTATCTGGAAATAGGTAGAACTGATAACAAAAAGAATGGGAAATTGGGCAAGGGATTTTTTTTTTTTTTTTTAAATTTTGGACTTTAACGTAGTTTTTAGGATTGTGTCTTACATTTCTTGCTTATAACATGAAATATTAGATTCAATTTGTTTTACAAATGGTATGATATGCAGAAGGCTGAATTGCCATGACATCTTCTAGAAAGCGAAGGGGGAAGGTAGGTGAGACTCTGGGAAGGCAGAACACAGGTACAGTTGCCACTGGAGTCATTAAATCTGCAAAGAGATCTAATGTGCAGCACCATAAAACAACCGGTATGGTATTTCATCCAAGTTTTGTGCTTCAACTGCTTTTTTCAAAACAATTTTTTCTTTGAATTAATGCACTATTATGAACCTGGTTAAGACAAAATTTTCAGATTGAACTTTGCAGGCCATTGGCCTTTTGGTGTGGGCTAGGGTCAAACACTTACTAGTACTTCTCAAATTAGGTTCTGCTATGATACTCAAGCAGTACATTGGTGTTAACCGTTTTGAATTTAATTCTGGATTCCAGCTACAAAAGAATGTGAAAAGGCTTCACACCTCAAGCTAGTTAAACTAGGTGCAAAATTAATGGTTAGTGAAAAAAATAGGTGCTACTCCTAGTTCATCCAAAATCTCTTGTTCGTGTTCTGGTACGGGACATATAACCTTGTGTGGAATTTGTAGAAAACGTAATCTGGTGGGTCCATACAAAAACCATAAATAAGCAAAACCGAGCAGCATAAAAAACACATCAAACTTTGGCAATCTCTGGACTTCTGCACTTTTTTCACCTAGAACTAGAATACCTTTTATTTATCACATCATCCATCAGTCAACCATGACTGCTTTCGTTTATTTCGTCAGTACTCAATAATTTTTTATTTTGGTTTGGTTTTGGATCTTCTGTTTTCAGGGAAACGTGATAATTTTTCAATTGAAAATGATGAGAATTGTTCACCTACTAGATCAGCTGTAGCTGTGAGTCTGCAACATTCAGGAAAAGGTGAATGCCTCTTGGAAACAACTAAAAAATTACCTGGACTTAACTTCTATCCAGAACAAATACTTCATCCATCTGCAAAGATTAAGTTGCAGCTTTTCCCCCTAGATGAAGGCACTTGCATGGGATTGGAAAAGGTAAAGTGATAAAACTAAGCTTTGAACACATTAGAAGCTTTTTATAACCTATTAAGAAATATTATTGTTTTTCTGTGTAGGATGGATTTCATCCATACTTGGAGCTCACTCTAAACAAGCGGAAAAAGATATCTTCTGTGCTTAAGCATCTTAATAGCAAATGGGGTGGCTCAAAAGTTGCTCTTGGGGAACCCATACTTTTCCCATACAATGTGGTGGAAAATTTTGCTAGTTACAGATGGACAATGAATGACATTGACATTAGTGCAGGAGATGTCTATACAGCAATTGGATCTCCTGCCATCTTCCGGTTAAGGTCAAATTCCTGATCACTTTCTCATGTTGTAGGCATGTTGTAGTTTAGTGCGAGATTCTGACTCAGTTTCTGTTACAAGGTATGCCTGGTCTACCTGGTCTACCAATACTGAAGCTTCAACCTCTGAAATGCCTTCTACATCAATTTCAATACAGGGATCATTAAAATCTGAAGTACAGAAAGGTTGCAGCACTAATGTGGCAAATCACTATGGCAAAGTGAAAAAAATAGAAGAAACTAGTGCAGAATATGAACATGTTACTGGAAATGGAGCAACAACTGCAGTGCTGGCTGAGAACATGTCTTTTAATAGACCAATTGATCCCAAGGTATGACATTAGTAGCCATGCTATTATTTGCTGTTTCATCTTATATATTGGAGATTTTTCAAAAGCATAACATGTTACAAATGACTTTTTAGTGCATATTCAACATCTTGTAATTTTCCCCCAAATGCATATTGATGACTGAATATTGAATAATCATCTGGCTAATTATCTTCTGACAAGCTTTTTATGATTTAAGGATTTGACTGTAAAATTAAATGATCATGTCCAATTTCTTTGATACAATTATGGAATTGACTCTTATTCTAATATGATCTGAAATTTACCATTGTGAAATCTAGATTTTGAGCATATATCTTCCTCAGATGTTGTACCTCTTTCTGAAGCATACTCATTGTGATATAACTAGGATAGTGAAGTGAGGATCAATAGCAACGTTGGGCAATCATCGTTGTTGTGGGCTGATAGCCTAACCAACATTAGCATTGGAGGCTTGCTTTCTGAAGCATCCTTACAGGGCAGGTTCAATGCTGGTGACGCAAAATCAAATGAGGCCAATGCGGGCTTGCAGCCATCTCAACTAATTTGTGATTCATTTGATGCCTTTCTTGCTGGCCAAATGAATCAGTCTCAAGGTCCAAGGCCTCTTACTCCAACTCTGCCTCTGCCTCCGCCTCCTCAATACTCACATTCGTCTATTTTGGATGCTGAAGACACATGTCATGCATTTGCGTTTCAAAAAT
Organism: Mangifera indica; assembly: GCF_011075055.1. Lineage (NCBI taxonomy): Eukaryota > Viridiplantae > Streptophyta > Magnoliopsida > Sapindales > Anacardiaceae > Mangifera > Mangifera indica. The sequence goes on along the minus strand of NC_058152.1, from coordinate 10,478,419 downwards.
TCTCTTCCTTAGAGAAAGAATCCAAGTCAAGCAGTCTAGGTGCTGGTCCCAAGTCATTCAAGCTCCCACATGTGACTGAGGTTTGCTCAAATTTATGTATAATTTTTAATTTATGTTGCAACATTATGCACAATATATTTTTTCTTGAAAGTTTCCACCATACTTTTCGCAGGCCAATTCCCAACCGGCACTTTCACAGAGCCATGCTTGTCCAGAATCTGAGACAGACTTGCAGCTTCGGGTACACAATGATGAAAGCAGCCTTGGTCTGTCAGGCATCAAATGGGTAAATTTCTTATGAAAAGTGTTTTTAAACCTTCACTGCAGAAAACTATTACTGGCTAACCTTCCTCTTTCGATTTTGCGGTTATAATGTCTTTATGCAGACCGACTCTTTGGGGCCATTTGATCTTGGCTTATCATCCTTCCGGAAGATTATTAGTGGAGACAATATTAGCATGAGCAGCATTGTTAAGTAGCAGTTTCATTGCCGGTGGGAGCTACTTCCTGAGATCGAAAGGCTCCTTCTTTAGACACAAACATATAAAAGACCTGATAATTCATTATAAATGATTGGATATACTGTATACATTATTTCCTCTCTTTCTAGTTTTCCTTCTCGAAATTTTCTGCATTAACATCTTACAAAACAGAATCAGTTACGATGATTCTAATAAGTTAGAGTTTGAAGGGGTGGATGAGGGATGGAGCTGGCTTGGGCTCTTCCCCATGATATACCAGAGAAAAATGGCAGACCTTTTGGGTTGTGAAGTGAATTTTAGGGCACATAGCATGTTTTGTTTTGTTGTTTTTACGGGCAGTGACGTAGGCTTCGTTTTGATAGCGCGTTTTAGATGATAATAAATTTGTGTATATAATTTGAGTACAAAAAACAACAAAAATTATGGGAGATTTAAACTCATCCCAAAATTAGTATTTAGTCCTAACGTTTAGAGCAAGTGGGTGGAGTTTAACATGAATATAATAACATATCGTTTGTATAAAAAGTATTGTTGAGATAAATTTGAGTGTATACATTTGGTTGAATTCAAATAAAAAAGTATTATATATATAAATAATTATGTTATTATATAATTAATAATTTTAATTGAAAGATAAAATAATATTTAATTATATAATAATAATTCATATATAAAATTATGTATATTGTTTATATGTATAATTTTATTGATTTAAATATAATATCATTAAATTTTTAAAATTTATATTTTGTTATTATTATATAATTTTAAATTAATATTTAATTAAATAATTAAAATTAAATGCCAAAATAATTGTTAGGAGGATGATAAAAGCATTGATAAGAAAAAATAATAATAATCATCGGAGGTAGGGAAGAGACTGTTAAATGGTGAGCAAAACTGTTGACGAAAAGATAGGGCTACAAAGGTGATGCAGTGGTCAGGGTTTCAACCGTGGCGGCGCTGGTGGTGGACCTGGTGGTGCTGGTAGTCGGGCCCATGAAAATTAGGTTTTGAAAAGATGGGCTACCAACACAGTCCACAGTTCACTTCTAGCGGAAAGTGATGTGGGCCACAAAGGTCCATTAGATTCTTCCAATTTGGCAGACTCCCACTTATCACATTTTAATGTTTTACCAATGTTTTTAGATGCCATCAGCAAGTGAAAGGTTGGCCGCGCGTCAACCGATATGACAGACCAGTAATGTTTGCATAACATAGATAAAATATTTAAATAAATTCATTAAATATAATTATTAAATAATTTATCAAACAATAAATGTTTTCAACCTAATAGTGTATATGCCATCATACACTCTTTATTATAAATTTTAAATAAATGAAACTGTAATCTAACATATTCTACATATTCGCTTGATTCAACTTTAGATCAATTCAATCCAATGACTAAAACAAGTTTGATCTTTGGCCAAATTGGATTGACTATTGGTTCGATTAGCTGGTCCAAACTAAACTTTTAAGCATTGTGTTTTACATGTTCGAGAAAACAAGTATGTTCCATTTGTGCCGATGTAACATACTCTCATCAACCAATTGTGCTGCAACATGTATACAAAAATTTTCCCCTAAAGGTATCATGTAGTTTGAGAACAAAGATATAATTCTATCCACACACTGATGATGAAAATCACAAGAGAAAATGATGATGAATGTCCTCAGAAAATCATTTACTTCATATAAGATTTACTCTTATCATCAAGTAAAGCATTTACGTGACAGGTAAAAGGGCTCAAGATTCAGATGTAACTAAACATCATACTTGAAAATGGCATTGCTGAAATAGATATCGACACCACGAAAATAATTGGCTATTTTGTTGGCCACTTTTGCAACCCTAAAATGCTTCAAATTTATATAGGAAGTTAAATGAAGAAGCACTTATCTCCGCACATTCACTGGCAATTGGTTGGTTCACATCAGCCGAGCGGCGAGATGATCTTGAGACAATTTGATTTTGAGGATATGGGTCGATTTTGCATGCCACTTGACAGTGTATTCCAATTTCAACAATGTTGTCATCAGATCCAACTACAGAGACATGTACCTACAGAATATTTAAAATGCGACCAATGAAACTCCAGAAAAAAAGGCTATATTGAGTAGATATGACCAGTCCTTTTGTCTGTATGGTTAAAAGATCTCCAAGAAATACCATTGGAAGTTATTTAATATGACTAGCATCTGAAGAAATCAGCACCATCCTCCACATCATCAGTTTTGATGGCTCCATTTTGAGCCATAAGTACTCTGTACACCCTCTTCGAGCAAACCTCACCTAATCGTCTATCGCCACCAAGTAACCCTTCGGTGGTCAAGTCCTTGAGTAGAAATTCCTTTTCATGCACCTGCAGTTTCGATATAGGAGACATATACATATCTTACTATCATTAATGGTACCACTGATAGTAAAGAAAACAAAAAAAGAGAAATCAAAGCTTAAGAATGGCAGTGAAAACAGCACCAATCAAAGCATCATAATATAGCCATTCTGACAAATTTTTGGACATTGAATTTTGGAAATCACACAAAGCACGCTTTTACACCTGCCGTGGAAATGCCTAACGTGTTGCACATCATTACACGAAAATGCTAAACACCAATGCGAGTTAAAGGGGACATGGCAATTGCAATTACAAAGCCACAAAAATAAAACCAATTGAAACGTTAAGGAAAACCATCAGCTGTTCTTTAATAGATATTTTAAATGGTAAATTTTTGTACTGAATTTTCTGTAAAGCACAATGGAGTCCTTAAATATTAAAGCACGTACGCCTAACAGTTTATCCGTGGGCGTACCAAATATAGCAGCAAATAGAGCTTATATTTTTTATCATCTGAAAACAGAGGCATATTTAGCTTTTGAACTTACTGATTTATTAGGGTCCATGTAAACACTCAACAGAGCTTTCATGGTAGGATATTTCTTCCATATAGCCATGGCAAATCGGGGCTGTACCTTTGGAATAGCTACCAAAGCTTTCAACCTGGATACAAAGAGATAATTAAGAAAATAGAAATGCAATGCCCAAACAGAAAGCAAATATTTTGCACTTCATTTGTTGGCAGTTGATCATACACACAGGAAGCACATGGCAATCTCTAGTTTGGCTTGGAAGTGAACAAGTAGGAACTTCAGACACAGTGGCAGACAATTTATAAATTCCAGTGAGACAGCTGTAGTAAAAAATGGTCAAACAAAGCACCGTAACAACTGTTTGTTATTGATCTAATTCTTCTCAGAGAAGACATCAAACAAAACAAGCTGTAATTCCATAAGAAAGCACTTAAAGGACTCATCAAAACACTGATGTAGATATCCTTGGCTGAATGCCAAAAATAAAACCAAGGAAAAATTGATCCTTTCACAGAAAAAATAACAGTCTTACTTATCCCTTTGTCAGATAGGATCATATGACCAAGTCAAAAAGTTGAGATAAAAGAAACTTCATACAAATATTGCAGTCCATAAAATTGATTTAAGGTAAAAATTTTATTTATATAATTGGAACTTTTGGACATGAGTCAATAAAATAAAAGAAACAAACTACAATCTGTACATACATAGTGCAATCCACGGAATAAATTTTTAATGGGAATGGTTAAAAAATTGCAGTTGGATACATAGAAAGACATTTAACCCATTACTATTAGGAAAAATTTTATTAAAATTTGCAATGTTTTGATTATATAATATCTGTCAGAACGGACATGATCTTTAAGAATTATTTCGAAGAATGTACTTACCATGGGCTCTTCTTAATTAAATTCCTATCAACAGAGTCCTTAGGGACCAGTAACCCATTGGCATTTACAGAAAGTCGCGTTAATTTCTTTCTGCAATGTGAAGTAAAAGGCAGCTTTAGAGTATTGATCAGCTTAATTATGAGAAAGAATGAATGCCATTCACACTATGAGGTACAATAATGGACCACACACAGGCAATTCTTTGTTTTTTACAAATATGGCTAAAGAAGAAAGCATATGACTCTATTTATATCCAATTTGTTTAACTTATTCGTTTCTGCATAAATGCAAGTACTATTAGGTGGCCTCAAAAAATTAATGTGTATTTTTTCTAGCCCACACTTTTAAACCAAGAATTCACTCAAAATAGAGGATGATGCAGTACCTAAATTGGCAAGAGGCTAGGCTGCTTGTTAAACCAACAACATGTTCAGCCAATTCAGCTTCATCAATGCACTGTCTGGAATGAACCCTGACAAAATGTGTGGTTAACTTTGCCAGTACCTGTAGTACAGTTTTACAGATACATTCAACATTAAGCATCAAGAGTTTGAAACACCTACAGAAGATAGAAAGCATAAATTTTCAATAATTGTTTTCTCAATCATTTGACCTCCTCAACAGGTGGACGTGTCCAACTATTATTGTTTGCCAGATTTTTGTACTGTTCCTTTTCCCTGACATTGCAAGAATCAATGTTTTAAATTACTGCAATATTACATTGCTAAGAAAAGAATAGCATAGAATACCCAAAAAAGCAAAGACAAAACACTACACTGTGATTCTCTATTGCAATTTCATCACAATCAGAATTAGGAGCCTATCTCCATCTTTTAGTGGAAAAAAGAATAAAAAATAAATACTATTATACAAATGAAACAAAGTGCAATATAAATAAAGTCTGCAATAAAGAAATTTGTATTGAAAAACCTTCTGTAAGCTGGCACATGAAAAATGAACGGTAACCAATATATAGTGATGAGCATGACTCTTTCACAAATGAAACAATGGTTTACCAATTGAATAAAGAAAATCATAATAGTGATTGAACAAAGTCTACAAGAAATTGATTGTAGAAACTGTTTTGTTATGATAATAAGCCCATTTTTTTTGATGAATTACTAAACTATGAAATTTTGGTATAAGTTTTGGTTTTCTTTTCTAGGCAAATTTACTAACATCCCCTCATTTTTGCCTCAAAGTGTAAGAAGCTACTTTAAATATTACTCATGAAATTTCCATTAAAATTGACTATTGACATAAAGATCTCTGCTAACATGAATAAACCCCCTTTACAAGGTTTATATACATATTTATTGGGTGACATAAACAACTCTGGTACAGTACACTTGTACAATGCCCACAAACTTGCATAAAATAACAAAAATTTCAGTAATGGCTCACCTTTTATGAAGATATGCCATTAACCTATTTGTAAGGAAGCAAATTGTATAAGATGGATAATGTCTTCTAACTCTGGAAACATGATCCATAAATGATTCATTGAGAACAAGATTACAAAACTCTTCTGCTTCATATACAAGTAATACATATTGAATCACCATTCCTTGTGGAGAGAGCTGCAACATATGAATGAAAAAATAGATGTCAAAATGATAGTAATTGAGTGAATGTCCATCTACAGAAAGATCCAGGTAACAAACTTGCAGCAGCTAGAGCAAATCCTAATTTTATCAGTTATTACTATTTTGTCCCCACTGAAAATATATGAAGAAAAGACAGAGATAGAAAAAGGCATCAAACTGACCAATCAGATATAACATGTGACCAAACTTTTAGACATTGGCAATAAAGCATGTCAATTAAAAGATCATAAGAATTCTTCAACATAGTTGAATAGAAAATGCATTATGGAAACAGAAAAACATTCCGGGGCTCAAGACATAAGTTATGTGCTTCAAGCATCAGACATCGATAAGTAAAGCAGTTCTCCAGGCGATTGGCTTCATCACTTAAGCTGAGAACATATTTGAGTCAATCAGGAAAAGGATTCTCGTCAACAACCATTACTCTCATAGTGATGTAAAACATGGAAAATTGAATGTGCAAATAAGCAGAACACATCAACGTTGGCCTGTATGTCAATTCTAACAGAATAAGCAAACAAAATATGAAGACAAATAACTTGAAAGCTCAACAAATGCAACCCTGAAGAAGAATAAGAACAAGCAACAACTTTGCTGAAGGATATGTGGAATCCGTAGTTGTGAGTCGCTCTTTAGTGCAATTGCATCCATATAAGCATATAACTTCAGAAAACCCAATTAAGTTAAATATTCTTCCAGGCATTATTGTTTCTCATTATTAATATAATAAGAGAAATCGTAACAATTTATCTTGATGGAATACATCTCACTCTTCAACAAGGATAAATGATTTCTGCCAATTCCAACTAGTAGCAATTGATTCTAATATCTTAATTCCTGATTTACATATGAAAGGTTTTTCTTAAATCAAATATAGAAATGCAAACTCTGATTCAAGCGATTCCTTGAGTTGTTGAAGCTAAAATCTTCACATTAAAATCCAAGCAATTACCTGAGAAATATGTTCAGGAACTGTCATGGACCACACAATTGATCTTTCAATTGGATTTGAGGCTATGCGATATGTAAATCCTTTCTCTGCAAACCTTGAAAGCAGATGTCCTAAATTAAGACATAAAAGAACTTCTCAACCCCATGACCACATTGGAAGTAGATGACATTGATAAGTTAGTCCCTCAATTAGAAGGAGACATTAGAACCACCTCACCTCCTACTGAGCCTAGTTCAACTACTTTCGTGTCAATTTCAGCCACAATAGATTTTTGTGCAAACTTTCCCTTTTCCCATTTTAGCTTTTCTTTCTCCAATTTTTTCATTTCAGCGGCCTCAGCCTTCAGTGTTGCTTTTTGCAATTTTTCTTGCTGTATAACAAATTGTAATAATTTAGATATCTGCAAAAGTAATATAATAATATATTAATAAAAGTTCAGCAAAGTCAACATTAAGCACTCACTTCCTTCTTTTGTTTTTTTTCTTCCATTAAGAGCATTCTTTCCTCTTTTGTCATCCTCTTCTTCTTCCCCACAGTTTCAGCTTGGCCAGTTTTCTTTACAACATTCACTTGTTTACCTCTTCTTGTGGTTGGGATATTACTCATCTGCTCTATGCTAAAATTTTCTTTGTCAGGGCAATCCTCAACCTGATTGAATGCCATTAAATCATTAAAACAATTAATCAACAGAGAGGTAAACTTGGTCATCGGCGTAAAAACCATTTTTCATTTCACTTTAGGATATAAAAAGTAAGAGTAATCTATAAAAGATTATGTAAAATTAAACCCAAACTTCAAGCACACAGCAAACAAAGAAAAAGAAATTCACCATAATGAAAGACAAGTTTCCAAAGGTTTAGAGTTTATCATAATTTAACTATTGCAAGAGAATTTTGACCAGAAGACCATTCAACCCAAAAGCATAAGTAGATCAGTAAAGGTTCAACAATTTCAAACTTTTATGATAATGCATGAGCATAGTTATGACATTCAAAATTATCTCCCACCATAATTCCCCAGCAGAAGCAATACATAGTACTGCAGCCATTTATTGGATGCCACACCTTACAGCCATCTATCTTTCTTCTCTATAAAGATAGATATAAGGCATATGAAGAATAAGGTCAGAAAATTTCAAGGTATAAATTAAAATTTTATTCTCATGAGATGGCATATTTTCTGATTTCTCCAACTTCAGGAAATTATGAAGAAAATTATGAAAGGTCTCTGGCAGGTACCATATCACTATCATGGAGCAGACAGGTTGGTTGTGAAGAATAGTCCTCAGATGTCTGGATCAGATCGGCATTCCCTGATAAACATATTTCCTATAAATTCCATCAATAAGAAAGAAAACATATTCCAAATAATAAAGCTATCTTTTCTCACTTTCAAATATCAGAGAAGAAAATTCAGGCAAAGTGCAATCACAAAATATAACAATCTAGATTCGTTGCTCTTTTGGAAAGAGACTTCTAGATATGATCTCAACATACCAAGGAAACATGACAAATTAACAGCTCTAGAATGCCATTCTAAGTTCTTATCGTCAGCAGCACCAGAAGATGTTTCATTCTTTGCCAGATTGTCCCTTCCAGAACCACCTTCAGATTCATTGTCAGACTCCAAACATATCAGTCCATTACTTCCTGTGACATCACAAACAAGGACAATAATAGAAATGAAAATACTAATAATATGCTGAAAACAACATTTGTCTGTACTAAACATGGTACATAAAAGAACACACACAAAAGCAATATGAATACAATAAGACAAAAGTTTTAATTGCTTTGACAATAATCTCATTACATGCAACTAAAAATTAAAGAATCAACAATCAAACAAGCTAACCCAAGGGTGGCTTGAGTGGTGTTAACTTGGGATCCCCAAGAAGGAGGTCTTGGGTATGAGACTCTGCAAGCCCATATTAAGATCAAATCTTAATTTACTTGGTGTTATGGTTGTGGGGTCATTCACTAGACTTGGGGTTTGACTTGCTCGATGTGGTCGGTACAGTCCTGAAGGGGAGGCCTAGCTTGAGGAGGGTTCCTCTTTACCAAAAAAAATAAAACAATCAAACAGGCTCAAACAAAGCCCATTCCTCGTTACATAACGCATGCCATAAAAAATTGTTAGGAACTTGGCAAACCCTACAAACAACTAATTGACACAACTTTGACTTGCTCGGTGTGGTCGGTACAGTCTTGAAGGGAGGTCTGGCTCGAGGAGGGCTCTTCTTTACCCAAAAAAATAAAACAATCAAACAGGCTCAAACAAAGCCCATTCCTCGTTACATAACACATGTCATAAAAAACTGTTAGGAACTTCGCAAACTCTACAAACAACTAATTGGTACAATCAACCATTGTAAGAATCAACAAGTGTAATAAATTGTAATTGACAATCACAAAATATTCACTGACCAAATGCAACAACACCCTAGCAAAGTACCTTGCTCCTCTAGCATTTGAAAGGCTAGACTCTCTCCACTTCTGTTGGCTTTCGAGAGACCAACTCTCTCCCTCAAAAAGCCAATGGGTGTCCAAACAAAACCCAATTTCTTCTAGCTTCTCTCTACCCCCAATCTTTCTTTTATGCTTGCTTTCGTAATTGCCTTTGGGTGCCAGTTGTGCTCCCTAATTACCTTCTCTTACGAGTCACCTAAATCCTTGGCTCTAACATTACCTATACCTTTGAGAACCAACTTATCCTAAAGGTGGTAAAATTGGAAAGTCCTCTTCTTTCATAAATCACTAGACAAATATCCATTTCCTGGTCTCATCCTTTACTAAATTGATCGTCCTTATCCTAAAAACTTGTAGCTGCTCTAATACCAATTTGTTAGGAATCCAACCAATAGTCAAACAATAACCAATGGAATCCACACAGTCAGCCAACAAAGAAATGAAACCAATCATCAAAAATGAAAAACCAGAATACCCAAAACAGAATATAGAAAAGGACTATGCTCTTGTCTAGCATTTGAGAAGCTACTTTCCATTTTTACTGGCTTTCAAAAGTTCAGCTCTCTCCCTCAATCAGCCAAAGGCTACCCAAACAAAACTCAATTTCTTCTCTCTTCTCTTCTTACCCAATCTCTTTTTTATGCTTGGTCATTTCATAACTACCAATGTTTCCATGGTTTCAAAGTTGCTAATGCTTTCATAACTACCCTTATGTGAAACTGGTGCTCCCTATTCCCTTCATGTGATTCGCCTAAATCCTAGGCTCTAACAAAACAAGAACTAAAAATCTTAAAAACCTCAAGCATAAGCTAAAATATATACGACCATATGTATAATAACAACATATACACTCAAGATTTGGTAGAGGCCCCAATTTTCAAGTTCAAGTTGCCTCATAGGTTTCAGGGGATTATCCAAAAAGATATATATACAAATATGAATTTGATAAACTAAAAATCTAACAAAGAATTCAAAGTGATAAGAAATCTAATGACCACGAGCAACCTGATGAGCAAAACAACAATATTAAATGCACATAACACTAAAATCAATTAGATATAACCAACAGAAAACATTCAAAAATTTACCACTTTCCCTTTGAATCCACCCAAAAAAAAAAAAGTTCTAAACCGTAATGCACAAACCCACACAAACTTTGATCGTAAAGTAATAACAGTTAAACAAGAACCATAAGTTTACAACATGTGAAGTTTTGGGATTTGCAAAGTTACCCTAGAAGTGAAATCGCATCATGTTACCAAAATACCATCTATAAATACCACGTAATAACAAATGTCACATGAGTAACACTCAACATGTTTCCAACAAATTTATATTAAATTTCACTAACACTAGATTCTCTACTACTATCAATGAAATTATATCATGGTTCCAATGGCAATGCAACAGTACCACGAACAATTTTCCTAATTTCTTAGTGACTTGCAACAAATAAATTTGTTTGTTTGTTTGTTATTTTATTTCCATAGATTAAGGAAAAATTTTACCCTGATTTATTAGTTCCTAGCTGCTTTATTTGTTTCCCAAATAGTGGAAGAAGGGTTTTCAGTCTCTCCACCATATAAAGCTTATATGTTTCTTAATTAAGCAATGGAATAAAAACTCTCACAATTTTTCACATGGTATTTGAGCATACTTCGATCCCCAAAATTTCCACATAACCAAACATGGGATGGCCACTGAAAAGCATAGATCCTCCTCCTTTGAAATCACTATCTAGTCAAGATGATGGTCTCAAGTAATAGTAGAGGTTCAAATGGCAATCTCATCTCTATTACAGTTCACAAGTTGAATGAGCACAACTATTTCCAATGGTCCTAATATGTGATGATATTCATCACTAGTAAAGGAAAAAATGACTACTTCACTAAAGGTGCAGTTCAACCAAGGAAGGCTAATACAAAGTTTAAGGCACAGAAGTCAAAAAAGACATGGTCATGTCATGGCTAATCAATTCCATGACAAATGACAAGAGAAAACTTTCTACTTTATGGAACAACGTAAGAAATTTGGGAAGTGGTTGAAAATACTTATTCAAATAATGAAAATGCATCTGATCGGTACTTGAGTGAATTTTGGCAACACCTCCCCTTGTAAAAGCACACTCCCAAGAAGACTATTGTAAATCAACTTCTTGCAATCAAGTCTCCAACAATAAAAACTATATTACTCTATTGTTATCTCTTATCTCTATTTACTCAATCTCCAATCAACAACACAACAATCCAACATAATAAAAGCAATTCAATAAGACAGTAAAGAAATCACAAATGGAAAAGGAAAATTCATCTTCTTCCTTTCTAAGAATTTAAACATTCAACATAAGTCCATTACAATTGGAATTCACCACAAAACATTCTCAAAGCAGAAATAAAAGTAAACAACTGCAACTAATTTCCTAGACTATTCGAGAGGCCTAGTCTCTTCCTAATCCTTACTCTTTTTCTCTGAATGTTTGCCCCCTTCCCATTGATTCATTTCCAATTTTTATTTTTTCTCCATAACTGTTACCCATGCTATGCTCTTGCCACGTTCCAGTCTTCTGTCTATGTGGTCCAGCCTTCTTTTTGCATGAGTGACACTTGTCCTATCTTGTTCTTGTGCCTTTTGGTTTTTTTTTTTTAAACGGGTATATACATAGGTCCTAACAACATCATATCTATTCAACATAGAAAGTATTCTCCATGATTTACGTCAAGGTGATTTGATTAACTCAATACTCAACAGTTGGATATATTTGAGGAATACAAATGAAACTACCTAAAAAGATGGAATCAAGTACATGAAGATTGTCGAGAAGAAAAAAATAGACAAGTTCTTAATTGGTCTCAATAAATATTTTGATCAGTTTGAAAGAGAATATTGGGTTCAAAGCCTCTACACAACATTCTAGATCCTTCTCAAAAGTCTGTAGTGAAGAGAGTAGGAAAAAGTGATGATGGGGTCTCTAATAGCCACACTGAATCTAGAAATTCTACACTTTTTGTTTGAGGGGCTCAATATTATAATAGTGGAAATAGGCAAAGGAAAGGATGACCGTGGGGTGACTATTGTTAACAACCTGGCCATATGAAAGACACTTGCTAGAAGATCCATTGAAAACAAGCTAATTGGAAGCTTTCACGTTTTGCTAATGACAGAGAAGGTTGTAGCAACCTGGCCTCTACTGATGAGAACCCTACATCATCTGAGTCTAATCTCTTCAACAAAGAGCAACTAAAATTATTATAGAAAATATTCAGCTAGTCATAATATAGCCCTGTCACCTCTGTTATTGGAACCAACTTTTTAAGTGCCTTTAATTATAAATAGAAAAGTTGAGTCAAGAAGTAGTGTGTAAGTTGAATTCCAATCCATGGCACAAGACATATGAGAAGGAATATGGTTCAGAAGAAAACTGAGGAAACTGAGAATCTTGGTTGAGGCATTTATGAATATGCTCTGTGACACTCAATTTGCTATTAGCATTGCAAAGAACCCTATGTATCATGATATGACAAAACATGCAGAGATTGAACGTCACTTCATAAAGGAGAAAATGGAGGAATTGATAATCAAACGATTATAAAAGCTAACTTGTCTTCAAAAGGCTGACATTCTTACTAAAGCCCTACCAAAAAGTAATTCAGAAGGTCTGATTCCAAGCTAGGCATGGAAATATTTCAGTTTTAATTTTCCTAATTTCTAGGAGATTTACAACAAATAAATCAGTTGATTTCTTAATCCCAATTTATTAGTTTCCTAACTGTTTTTATTTTTTTCTGAAATAGTGGAAGAAGGTTTTCAGCCTCTCTACTATTTAGAACTTGTAAGTTTCTTTGTTAAGCAGTGTAATAAAAATTCTTTCCCATAATTTTCCACACTAACCTAACATCATTTGAATTGGTAACATGAAAGGTCAAAATTTCATACTACCTAATTTCAAATTACAAAAGAATCACTTGCAACACAATGTCATTTTAATAGTACATCATAATCACCCGGTAATTATGATGTTACCAGATCAGCATAGTGCTCCTCAATCAAAGACAACAATCAATTGGCCTCATTTTACACCCTAAACAGCTCTCAACACCCTTTTTTTTTAAGTACACCCACTATCAAAAAACCAAAAAATTAATTTTTTACTTGGTATATTCTCAAAATCAATAAATAAATAGTTAATTCAATAAAATTTTCATTTCTAAAATTTAATGATGTGTGTACTTAGTAAAAAATATCGGTGCGCATAGTCACTAAAACTAACCAGGGAAATTTCTATCAAAACTTGTTGAAACCCTACTTTGGTGATCAAGCGAAGAGGCCATGGAGCATTTGACGATAACCAGGTCGGACATCGGAGTCTCGGCAACGAACGACGGCGTGGAGGAGAGAGAGGAGGTGGGGCCCGGTTTCTCTGGGGTCGGGTCGTCGAGGACCAGAATTGTGTGGGTTTTCCCATCGGGTGGCCCGGTTCGGGGCTTCTTGGAGAGAGATTGAACTGGTGTTGTCAAGGGCGTTTGGTCTTCGTCGGAGAGAATGATCGGCTGAGCCATCGGAGGAACCGGAGGGAAATCGAGTGTGAGAGTGGAAAGTTCGAATGAGCGAAGCCAGCGCGGGATTTGTAAGGCGGAGGTGTTGTTTGGATGGTGAAATAAGTTTATTCTCCATCTCGGGTTAGGGCTTAAATAATAGAAATAAGTCCAGCCCAGTAAACTGGAGCTTTAATGGGATGGGCTCGGCTGGATTGGGCTGAACTAGGTTGGGCTTAACTCACAACCTTTCCGGGGAAAAATAATTAAATATTTATAAAATAAAAAAACTATGAACACAAATAATAGCATATTATTATTGATTAAATGATTTTGAATCATAGATAAAATAATATTTAATCATATAAAGACATATTATTATTTGTGTCTATTGTTTGTACACATATACTATTCATATAAAAATGACTTAGGGTGAATTACAGCTGAGTCAAGTCGAGGGTTGACTTGAGCTCTGCTTGAATCATAAATTCAAGTTTGAGTTTATTTGAATCGGTGTACAATATCATCAAAATGTTACTAATAGGACAAACGATTAGTAAGGTGAACAATATCTAAAAAAAGATAAATAAGTTGAACTGACAAGTTAGAGTTCTAACTCAAATTTAAATCAGTTTGAATTCATTTTTTGACATATTTATGAGATTTAGTGTGTGAAAATGATGATTAGGCTAATCACATGGTTATAAAAATTTATTTAAATATAAAATTCTCATTTTTTTGAATTGATCAACCATTAGTTTAAGAAAATGGCAAAATGCAAATATCGCATACGAGTAGTTTTTAATTTGGTCTGTAGTTTATAAAAATCAAAATGGTTATCTCAAACTTTATCAATATTACAAAGACATCAATAAATAACAAAATTTGAATAATTATGATAAATGAATCAGTTATAACTTATCACTTTACTTTTATCAATATTATAATAATATCGATAGATAAAAAACGGTGAACCTTTTTGAAAAATGAATCCATCATAACAGATCACTTCAAGTAACTATTTTCACAAACATAAATAGGTGTCTTCGTTAATAAGGTGTGTAGATGAAGAACAAATACATGTGAGGTTGTGCCCTAATTCCTTGCCAATAGTGTTTGCCGGCTCAAAACTTTGACATGAACTGAAGTTTGAAGAAGACTTACAAAATTAGTTAAGCAGAAACCTAATTAAGCCATAAATAATGAAGCAAAGGGCTTCATAATTATTGTGATTGCAATGTTAGATTTTGGGAGCCGTTGTTGAGTCCAAAAAGCATGAAAGAATTAAGGCATGGTGAGAGCCACCATGGAGCACGTGATGGACCATGGGTGGACCACGGGGGTTAGGCGGGCCAGGACATGGTTGGAACAGACATCCTTCTCAAATGATTTGTTAAAGTCGGTTTGAAGTGATTCGTGTGTCTTTCTTTGTTTGCTCAATTAGGGTTTGTGGACCATCCATCAATGGCATTGGCCCCTTTCTTCTCTTTGGCCCTTTGTGGGTTGATGGTTTGTTTGAGCTAGGGCTGCGACGTGGTCATAGCTTGAGGCTTGTTATCGGCATTGTGGGCACGGCGAAAAGGGTACTTGTTTAACTTATTAGATTATGTTGTTTATTCGTTATTATTAAATTAAAATCAAATTATAGGTGATGATTTATTTGTTTCTGTAAATCATGTCCGAATCATTTTAGTCTGTTAAATATAATTATCAGTATCTTATAATATATAATATATATTTTATGATATGATACGATACAAATAAAACATCATACGTATCATGAGATATATTAAATTAATACCATACAATGACATATCATATGATGTAATATATATAATACAATATGATATATATTATTGATATAAAATGATATATTTTTTTAGAGAAAATGAAAAAGTAGTAAAGGTGTATAGTGAAATCTTAAATTTTCAAAGGTGCTTATACTATTTTTCAAAAT
Organism: Mangifera indica; assembly: GCF_011075055.1. NCBI lineage: Eukaryota > Viridiplantae > Streptophyta > Magnoliopsida > Sapindales > Anacardiaceae > Mangifera > Mangifera indica. The sequence goes on along the minus strand of NC_058152.1, from coordinate 10,462,656 downwards.
GAGGATATATCAATTAAATTTTTTTATTATTTTAATTTTTAAAAGTTATATCATATGATACAATACGATATGCAATTTGACTATCATGGTGTTAAACACAGATTATCTATCTAAAAATACGAAATATAATAATTGATTTTTTCATTATTGTTATATCACATCCGACCCATTACTAATTATTGTGTTTAGTGATGTTATATACTTTTATAATGAGTATTAATTTAGGTACTAATGATAATATATTATCGTATAGTTGAAAGTTATTTTAATTTTAATTTAAAATAATTTAATCATATGATATTTAATACTGTTTTTTCCTAATCGTACATTAATGTATACATTTACTATATTCGTTTAAGTCATTTTTGAGAACAATAAAATTATGTACATTTATAATAATATCAGTTTAAGTATCAATATTGATGTATCACTATACGATTAGGGGATTTTGAATTAATAATAACACAATACTAAATTACATGACGACACGTCATTATTGATATCCAAGTTAATACTTATTATAAGTATACACAACATTGTTTTTTCGAAATTCAATATTTTAGTTTGAAAAGTTGATATCCCAAATTTTCATAGCCTTTTTAAGAGTTTATCAAATCAATAATATTTCATGCACTAACAATAAAATTAAACACAAGTATAAATGTTGATGTATGTTTATGCAATTAATTAATAAAAATAATATTAATGTATTATTTTTATATATAATAATACATTAATATTTATACTTGTATTGGTAGTTAATATTAATATATAGACCAAAAGACTTATTATCACCCAAGGTTTATTGAAAACTTAAACTGGTATCCGCTAAATATTAAAAATTTAAACTCTCACTTATAAACTGTTAAAATTAATAGAATCAATTAATTTTAAAAGTAAAATCGTGACTTAACCATAATATATTAAAAATAATAAAACTTTATCTCATTTTTTCTCTTAATTTATAAAACTAATAATTTTTTTAAAAATTAAACTTTAAAAAATTACAATTTCCCCATAAAGTTTCATTTTCAACCCATTTTCTTCAATGGTTGGAATCCAACCATGATTTCTCTTTCTCTGTCATCAATAGTCTCTATGAACCCATATTCTTCTGTTTGATGTCTTCATCTAGGGCCACGAAGACATCGACAAACAAAACACTTCATCCATCCACAATAGACCATCGTGGAAATCATGGATGTCGATGTGTTTTTAGAAACGAATCATGGATGTCAATATAATTTCAGAGATGATTCACCGTATTCATCTCCATCTGAGACATTAGGCACCCACCATGTCCATGAGTGTCTCCATTGGAGATACCAAACCTTCATAGATGTGAAACACATTGATTTATGATCACAATCAATCTAGAGTTGTAAAAGCTTATCTATCCACTGTTTTTGACTTTGAAATGTTGCATAAAATTATAAAAATTTTGTCCTATAGTTTTTAAGTCAAGAAAGAGAAAGCAAATCAAAGATTTTACAATCATCATTTAATAATTGATACATTTTTTAATTGGCACTTTTTTTTTATCATATCACCCAACAATCAATTTAAAATTAAAAGTAACATTCCTTTCATATCTCACATTTGTTGTACTTGGAATTTCGTGCCAGGAGAATTTACAATTCTTAAAACATTATCCTAATTTTTTATTCTATAGTTTTTATGTCAATAATTAGAATTAAGTCAAAGATATTGATACTTTGTGTTTTATATTAAATGAATCTCTCAAAACTTGGAAATTTACATTGATTTGAGAGGCATATAATGAAAATATGAATAATAATTGAAAACATAATGATCGGATCTGGGATAATTTTTTTTTTTAAAGGTAACTGTTGAGATTAGAGGATTTAAAATTTATATATTAATTTTTTTTTTATGTGAGATTTAAATTTATATATTATACTTAATATCTTAATATATAATCACGCTTTTTAATTCCACATTCACGTGGGTTTGTTGTGTGTTAACTCTTTTGTTTATAATTGAATTGATCGGTCTAATCTGAATTTCAAAAAAATCCACAAATTTACATTAATATTGATATATAATTTAAATTGTAACTCAATGCAACTTGTCCAGTTGAATTATGGTTAAAAGAATTTTTACGATAATAAATTAAGTTTAATCTTAAAAAAAAAAAATTTAACAACTAGTGTTGAATTACAAGACATTCAAAAACGGTTTTTAATTTTTTTTCATGACTAATCGATTGGTCTAATCTAGGTTTAAAAAAAATTCATAAATTCATATTTACATCAACATATAATTTAAACTACAACTTGATATAACTTGCCCGGTTAAACCACGGTTCAAAGCATTCCAATGTGCCATTCCCTAGGATCACATTGAGCTATGAGTATCGATTAGATCGGTTAAATTGGTTGGTCCAATTTGAATTTCAAATAGTTGTTTTTCACTATAACTTGGTTTTCTTTGACATAAGATTTAAAAAAAAAAGATAAAATTCTCACAAAAACAAGGTTAATAGGGGGTTGAATTGACAAATTTTTGTGCATCACAATTAACTTTTTAGTACACGAAAATGATACCAGCAAGGGACCATACGTATCATCTACACACAGGATAATTAGAACTTTAGTGGAAACCTTTTCATCCTAAAATAGTGGGAAGGGTGAGATTTTGTAGATCCAACAATTCTCCTTAAATTTTGTTAATGTGAGGAACCCTTACAATAAACCTTAAGGGCTCACAATTATTTAAACCTACAATTATGAACTAAGAAAATCATAAAATAAACTTTATTGTGGTATATAATATAAGGGTTGCTCGAGTTTTGAACATTTATAAATGATCTTTGATCCTTTACTACTTAGGTTAATCCCTGAAGTCTTGATTACGTGAATACATATAATGTTTTTTATTCTATAAATAAAAGATAACAAAGGAACGATAATATAAACATATATTTTATTATTTTACTAATTTTACATAATAATAGATTTTAGAGGTTAATAAAACTAGTGAAATATTGAAATTTTAAAAAAATATGTTTACGTTTGAACTTTTGTCACGCTTTCAGCAAGATGAACTATTTTAAAAACATCTATGATGTACAGTGTACTTGACATCAACAATGTGATTAAACAAGATTTACTATATTTATGAAAAATACATAATTTAGATTTTATGATTTTCATTTTCCATTATTTTTTGTTTGGTTGTGAATTAACGTCTCCATCTTACGCCAGAACTGGTTAGATAAATCATGTTTTATTTGATGCCCAAATTAAACGACACGTCGGACCCAAAGAGTAGATAATCACGAGAGCGTTTCACGTGATCTACGTACGTAAAATTGTCGTTTCCTCTTATCCGATAATGAAACCGCGCCCCACAGCTTGTCGGTTATCCTCCCTCCATTCATAAATGCTTGGTTTGTCAATGATTAATCCATGATTAGCCAAACAAAAAGCTTCTTTTAATATTTATTTTAGTAATTTAATTGTTTCAATTTTTTAAGTAAACTTAGTTATTAATAATATTAGGTTTAATAATTAAAATAAAAAACAATTCCAAAATTTGTAGAGCATATGAGATATCAAAATTTTGAAATAAAAAATAGAATGGGATGCTATAATTTTACTTAAATTTCTTATTAAATTTTTAAAAATTAATAACTAATAAAAAATAAAATTAGTGTATAAACAAATTTTATTAATTTATTTATATAAATCGAAATGATAGTATATATTGGGTAATACAATTGTTTATTTTTTTTTTTATTGCAAAATCATTTGATCAAATATTGTTGTTGTCATATTTGTATATATAATAAATTAATAAATTTATTTGTATGTATGATATCACTTTTAATAAAAATACTATTATCTATATATCAAACCAAATCACTTTTTGCGTTTGAAAATTTTCTCTTATGAATTAAAATTATTTATAATTTGATGTAATTAATATTGAACAATAAAATAATCTAACAAAAGTTTACAGATGAGTTTAATTTGATTAATTAGGATAATCCCATATAATCATGGGTCATGACTAGAAGTATGGTTCAATGTAAGCGTTGGATCTTTTATAAGAAGGTTCAATAATCTCTTATATATTGGGTAGGCCAAAAGACTTATTCCCACCCAAGGTATCCTATTTTTTTAAGTTTCTATCTCTTAACTTTGAAAATCTCATTTAACCATCCATAAACGAATAAAGTTAACAAAACTTTAATCCCTTAAAATTCTTATTTAACCACCTATGGACGAATAAAGTTAACAAAACTCTAATTTCTTAAAATTTTATCTTTTTTTTCCCCTATAAACCTTAAAAACTAACAATTTCACCCTTAGACCAAGTTTTAAAAATTAGAATTCTCCCCTCTAGGGTTTAGTTTTCAAACTCTAGCGTCATCTCCAATACCATTGTTGACGGCTTCTCCCTTTGGCAAACTCTCTCCTCTCACTTGGACTTTTGATTGGTGTCGATTGAGGTTGAAAAGACAAAGATCTCATCTTTTCGACTTCAATCGATGTCGATCAGATATTCAGGTGAGAGGAGAGAGATAATTGGAGGAAGAGAAAGCGTTGAAAAGGAGAGGCTATTAGCAATAGGGTTAGAGTTTGAAAATTAAACTCTAAGGAGAAATGATTAGTTTTTAGGGTTTATGGGGGAAAGAAAATAAAATTTAAGTTTATTTTTAATATTATATATGAAATGACGATTTTACCCTTAAAATTAACAGACTTAACCACTCATGGGTGGGTAAAAAAAATTTTCAAAGTTAATGGGTAAAACTTAGGAAAACAAGATACTTTGGGTGGGAATAAGTCCTTTGGCCTATTGGGTATGTACATTTCTAAAATCCAAACACAGTAGTTTTATCATTGAAAACCATCATTCAGAGAGGTTTCAAGAGAGTAAAATTAGTCACCACAATCCAGAAGAATTTAGGAGGTTTATGGATTTAAGGAAAATGTCTCAATTAGGTTTTATGTAACCTTATTTCAATTTAACAATAATTATTCATTATTTAATATCTTATGCGTTCATCCAATGGAATTGTTAATTAATATAACATCATGTACAAACAGTTGATGTTAATAAATTGAAGTGTCGATACATAATTGAGTGATTTTGAATTAAACTATTAAAGTAAATAATTAGCAATAATATTTCCATTAACAAACAGTCGGATACTAACGAGTATAAACAAACTAATATGTAATTATATGATTGAATAATTTTGAATTAGAGATAAAGTAAATAATTACATTACTCAATTGCACGAAGATACATCAATTTGGTTGTACTTGTACTCTGTAAGTGCACATTTGTTTATTTATATAATATTACTAGACACGTCAATTGGGCTCGACCAAATGGAGGCTCGACCCAAAACACTAAACTGAAATGTGTCATGAAAGGACCTAGTTGACACTGTAACGTGTTGGGTTAACCCTATAGGCCTGCAGGTTAGTCTTCGGGTTTTAATATTAAGCCATGGGCTGGCCCAACACAGTCAAACATTGTGTAAAAAATTGCTTGCTTGTGGTAGAAGCAACTGAGGCTTCTGCCACAAAGGCAAAACCATCTTCAACAGCTACTGGCCTCCAACCAGTACCCATTGTTTATTTTTTAATTTTTAATTTATTTATTTTTCTCTATATAAATCAATTCAACTTTTCTTCATATTCAATTTTATTTACAAATCTCTCAATCTCAATTTTTTCATTATATTCTAAATTTACAAATAATAATTCTTTGTGTTTATAATTTTATTTTTATTTCAATTTTATCATTACAAAATATTACAAATAGATTTAATGTCAAATGAATTCAATTTATTTGAATATTATCATGTTGACATTAATGATATTATTGATGATGCATAAGGTGAAATAAGTGGAGCCCCAATAGGTGAAAGTGGTACAAGTATAGGTTAGCATTATTCAACAGAGAGAAAAAGAAAACAAACGTTAATAGTGTGAGAGCACTTCGATTGAATAAAGGAAACAATAGAAGAAAAATTAATTCGTTGAATAGTATGTAAACATTGTGGTTCTTATTTAACATGTGCAAGTGCAAGTGGGGCGGGACATTTTCGCCGACACGTTATTGATTATTATAAAAAAATTCCAAATAAGCTTAGAGGATAAAAACAAATTGCATTCACCGATCGTGGTCCATTGGTCCTAATGCCAGTTCAGCAGGAGATCCGACAATAATGAATACATAGAGAAATGTCAAATTTCACATATGATCAAATGAAGATGCGAAACTACATGGTCAGGTACGTAGTTGCTTTTGATCAATCTTTTAGTTATACAGAATATGAAATTTTAAAATGAATGATGTAAAATAGTGTTCAATCGACATTCAAAAAAATTTCTAGGCAACTCTTAGGTCAGATACCTTGAGAAATTATGAATTAATGAAATTAAAATTTATTAGAGAATTAAGTAATTTTAATGGTGTTATTTCAATAACTTCTGATTTATGAACTGCTACAAATCAACATATAAAGTATCTTTGTGCAACTGTCCATCATATTAATTTTGATTGGTAATTATGCAACAAAATTATTGCATTTAGTAATTTAAAATATTTGCATGATGGTCTTACAATTTATCTTTCATTAGCAAATATTTTTGAAGAATATAAAATTAATAATTATATTTTTTCAATTAGTTTTGATAATGCCAAAAATAATGATCAAGTTATTGAATATATGTATAATCATTTATCTTCTCCATTTAATTGAAAATTATTTTATATTAGGTGTGCATGTCATGTTATTAATTTAATAGCTCAAGAAAGCTCGAGCTTAGGTAAAAAATATTTACAAGTAATTAGATATGTCATTGCATACATTTCATCATCGTCATCATAGGTACAAACATATAGTCAATTATATAAATCAATATGGTTGAGAAGAAAAAAATTAAAAGTAAATACTAAAACTAAGTGAAATTCAACATACCTCATGTTGAAAGCATGTGAATGGTCTGAAATTCTTATAACACGATACTTTAATACCCAACCAAAAGATTTGACGGATCTGTTTTTCTAACATATCAAGATTAGGAAATAGCTAATGAACATGTTAAAGCCATTAAAAACAACCACAGATCATTGTTCAGATGTGTATTATCCAATAACTTATTCAATAATATATAGTATAGTAAAAATAAATAATATTTTAAAAAAACATAAATCTCATCACTCTCATCATACTTTCTAGAATATATTTATGCAAATGAAACAAAAATTTTTAAAAAATATTGGAGTGAAATTCTTTTACTTTACTATGCAGCTACTGTTTTAGATCCTACGACAAAAATTAATAGATTACAAAATTTATTTGATGTTATTAATGAAAATTTGTCAATTAATAGCATTGTTAATTCTGTTGAATATGTTTAAAATTTTTTACTTGATATGTATAGTATTTATGAAAAAAAATATGGAAAACTGGATAAAGTTCTATACCAGAGGTAAGTTAGATAGTTCAGACAAAAAAAAGTACCACATATAGTCTCCCTTGTGCAAAGGTAAATAACCTGCCAGTCAAAGTACAAATTATGATCAATTTCATAATTATATAAATATTGACCATTATTCAGAAATTGTTCAAAGATATAATACTGAAAAATTAGATGTTTTGACATGATAGAAAGATAAGAGGAAAAAAATTTCTTGTGCTTATTCCCATGACCTGAGATTTACTAATACTTTCGGTGTCAACCGTAGCATCAGAATCCGCTTTTAGTGCAAGTGGATACGTGTTAGATGATAAACGATCTAATTTATACTCAAATATGGTCGAGACGATAATGTATATGAAAGATTGGGTCAAAACTGATTTCAAAATATAGAATCATGTGACATAAGATATCTTTGAAGAATTAAGAGATTCTGATGTTGAAGATGAGTAGATAAATGATATAGTATATATATATATATATATATATATATTATTTATGTTTTGTAATTTATATAGTATGTAACTTAATTTATTTATATAATGCTATAATCTTATAATATATTTCATCATATAACCACGGTATTCCTCCGTCACAAGTGAGAAATTATGAATAAAATGTTTATGATACTGTCTTTGATTTTAATAATTGAAAAATGATTTGTGTTTAAAAATTTTGATTGAAATTTTTTAAAAAAATATTATTTAAATGGGCCAACCCGACTCGACCCTATATTTATAGGGTCGGGCCTTGGGCCTTCACATGTCAATGGGTTGGCTCGACCCAAAGGCTCATTACTGAATGGGCCTAGGGCCCGACTTAGCCCATTAGACCGATGGGCCGAGCCAGAGCCGGCCCGACCCATTGACATGTTTGAGTATTACTCAACAATTAGATAATCCGTGATATTTATTACATCAATGTATTAGTATGTATTAATATATATTGTTTGTATATGTAATATCATTTCATATGAAAATATTATGTGATTTTTTTGTTTTTTGATACCCGTAAATTTCTCGAAATCCAAGTGCCCTAAGGGAATTTTACAAGAAAAGGTTTTGTAATTTTCGTTGATGAGAAATTTGATTGAAATTTGCAATTTAATATATTATGAATATCATAATTAGAATAAATAAATCATGAAATTGGCAGTGTCATGTCTTAGCACAATGAGCTCATAAATTCTACCTTTGTATTTGTTAGGCTGCTTAGAAGTTAGACCCACAAATCTTTTTATGCTCCAAGCTGTTTCCTAACTACTTAATATTTTAAAACAAAACTTCCAAAATAAAACCACAAAAAAATTCACAAAAATTGATAATTAAATATTCTTTTACCGTTATTATTTATTAGATCAATAAAATTATGTGTACATTTTTTTAGTATATAAATAGATATATATTTGATATGTGTTATCACGTAATTAAATATTATTTTATCTTTAATTCAAAATCATATGATACATTATACGTACATAATTGATGATATATGTTATTATGTGATTGAATATTCTCAATTATATGATGATATATTAATTATATATTCAAAAGAGTGTACATATAGTTTTATTGAATTGATAAATACATAAGTTATCTAGTTTAGTTGTAAATTATCGAATTGAGCTCGAGTTAGTTGTTCACATCTCAAACACAAACTTGAACTAAATACTTTTTAACTCAGTGAACTCAAACTTAAACTTTACTTGAATAAAATCGATCTGAGCTTGATTACGACTGTAATCCCTCACCTCTCACCTATCATCATTCTATTCAACTATAACAGGAAAAGATCAAATAAAACCAGCTTCCTCTAATTAATTTATATTTAATCAAGTGATTAGAGCTTAATTAATTAATATTTATGGCTATAATTGTCATGCAGAGACAGCTCGTGACATTGATGTCGACCCCTTCATCTCTCTCGTAGAGCTACTACAAATTTCTGTCACCATCTCTGTCTCCTCACTTGCCTAGCCATTTTCTTCCTCTTTATCTTCTGCCTATTTAAGCCGCCAACCTCTGCACATTTCTAACCAAAATTTACACCCAGAGATTAAAATCACTCCGTAATATGATCAGGATTTCTCCCCACCGTCTCGTTCTCGTAGCTGCTCTTCTTTTTTGCTTCATTTCCTTCTCCTATGGAGGTTGGTTTATGATTTTTTCCTTTGTTTGTTTGTTTTTTTTAGCTCTTTTAGTGTATCACTTAGAAAAAGGGAACTTTAATGAGGAGGAAAATGTTTTTATTGCTGTCAATAATACAGTTAATGAGAAAAATTATAACAACAGTAGACGGTAAAAGTTTTCTATCATTAAAACTTTTTTACGAAGGAAGTTAAATTTTTAACAAAGGAAATTGATTTTTAACAATATTTTTTTTTTGTTAAAGTCAAAATTTTATTTGGTTTTAACAAGAGTATAAATAATTAGTTGTTAAAATCATGAGAAAATATTTATCACAAGCGGATATTATCCACTCGTTATTTCTTCTCTTGCTAATATCAATTTTTTTTAGTATATTTAATCGGTTGATTAGAGTTTTTCACATTTTGGGTTGCTTGCAGCACGGAGTTTGGGAGTGGCAACACGGCATAGGGTTGCCGTTGGAAGAGAAAATGGTGATGATATTGAACCATTAGCTTCAAGAGGTGTTGATGGAGGAGAAGTGAAGAAGAAGGAAGAAGAAGAAGAAGAGATGGTGTCTGTGGATTATACTCCTGCAAGAAAGAAGCCTCCAATTCATAACTAAATCCAAGCTAAATTTTTTGCTCAATGGATCAATTTTTAGAAGATCTTCTTTTGCTATTGGGGTGGATATTAAATATTTGATTTTGATGTAAATAGATTTAGTATAAGACAATTATCTTTTGGAGATATTGTGATTTAGGGTTTTTGATAGAGCAATGTTACATGTATCAATTTTGAGTACCTAATTAAATATTTAAATGATGTGTTATCATATAATTAAATGTTACTTTATCCGTAATTCGAAACCTATTAATCATACGATAATACATCATCTGATTACTCAACTAAGTATTCAAAACTGGGTAGACGTAGTTTTATCATTTTTGGGAAGGGAATTTGAGAGAAAATTGAGTGTAACATACATGCATGCATGCTACACTGGTTTTGGCTTAATTTGTATATATGAGTTATATTTTTCTTATTTATATAATAAAATAAAAATAATTTACAAGAATATTTAGTAATTAATAATTAATTTTTACTTGGAAATTTTAGTGGTAATTAATAATTAATTGATGCATTATTGTTCTTTAAATTAATCTAACCTACAATGAAAATTAATTGATTCTTACATAAATAATTTCTCCATGATTCTTAATAAATTTTCATGCATAGAGAGCTATCATATTCCTGAAAAACAAGAATAAGTAATTAAAATTACTAATTACTAATTAAAGTATACAAATAATATAAGTTTTTGGAAAATAGTAAATTAAACTATTTGTTTGAACTCTTTTTTTTTTTTAATTTCATGAAGGGGTATTAGGCTAAGCTTAATTATATAATTAAGTTAATCTTAATTATAATTAGTAATTAGAAAATACATATATTGAGATATATATAATTAGAAACTCTTTCTGTTTTTTTCTTTTGACTAATGGTTTAATTAATTTGCTCTGAATTTCATTAGAAGGGAAAAAATTGATGCAATGAATTTAATTTTAACTCAAAAAAAAAAGCAAATAATGATATATAGAAATGAAAGACAAAGAAAAGACTTGATTTGATTTTAGCATAAGATACAAATATTTGAGGATTTCTTAGGGCAAAAGAACATGTGATGTAGCTGACTTTAAGAACTTGTCAATTTTTATTTCTTTTTATTTATTTATATATTTTTTGGGGTTATCAACCTTTAAATTCTAGGGTTTTGATGTGATAAATTTAATTATTATATGTGCCTTTGAAAAAAGGAGCCTTAAAATATATCATTAGGGTTGTTGAAAGGTTTTGATTTATAATTATAAGTTTCTTAAACAAAAGATAAAAATTGAAAGTATATATTTGAAAAGAAAGGCCCTGATTAGGGCAAGATTTGATCTAAACTAAACCCGAACAAGACCCAATTAGAGATAAGTTTGATCTGAAAGAGTAAATTCAAGGTTGATGAGTTGATACTTGAAACAATTTAATTTTTGATTCAATTAGAGTCCACTCAATTTAAATATTCGAATTTGTTTAAATAAGACTTATTTATGAAAACTAGTTTAAGTTTTAACTCAAACTTGATTTATTATATTCAAGCTCGAATATAAGCTCAAACGACTTCAATCAAATCCAACCCAAGTCTTGAATGTTTCTCATCAAAATTCTAACTCAGAATTTTGGCATGAAAACAAACCTTGTCGATTTATGCTTGAACAACTTTGAAAACTTAGCAAAGCTTGGGCAAGAGAAAGTGTTTTGTTGAGAGCCACGTACATAGCCAAGGAGCAAAGTGAAGCATCGTGACATAAACAACAACATGAGAAGAATGTATAAGATTGGTTTTGTGATGTTATCAAGATTAGAGGTTGCTCCAAGGTTGTGAAGTGTAAGAGTGGAATCATGTGCGACATTAAAGAAAACATTTGATCATTTTCTTTGTAACTCAATTAGTAGGTAGAAACATCTGTCGCGGTCATGTATGATCAAATGTTATTGTGATTTATCTTCAACAACTGATGTATGTAATTTTGAATCAACTATGTTATCTACTATTACAAGAACAATAATAAAAGTGTGTGAATTAGATAGAAAAGCATTTTTAATATAATTTAATTTGTCGGTCAAAAGTTTATATTTATTATTATGTTATTGACAATTCTAAGAAAGTAGTCTGACAGAATGTAAACAAAATTTACAATAGAGATTATAAGGACTTGATTTAATAGAATTTTCTAAGAAGAATCTTAATGTGAAACTTTTCTTATAACTTAATCTAAATGTTGGGTGTAAACTATTTTCCTTACAAATGTCTTTTTCTTCTCTCTGCCTCTCTCTCCTTTGAATAATCCTTTAGGGTGTGTTTAGTTTGAGTAATGAATTACCACTAAAATTAAAAGATTATTTAAAATATTATTGAATATAAAGCATATTTTATGTTTGATAAAAATTGATAAATATAAATAATTATTAAATAAGTTGATATAAATAATTATTGTGTTTGATTAAATAATAACAAATATATTATATTATTTTACTTAAATGTCTTAAATATAATTATTATAAAATATATTTTATATTATTTGTTATATTAATTAAAAAATAAGATATTTTTGTCCAAAAAAATTAATAAGTAATAACTAAATAAAGATTAGGTAAAAATAGTAATAAAATTACTTTCTATATTATTTTTATATCATTATTGATAATAAAATATTACTGAAATATTTTATTATTAACAATCAAATGAAATAATATTAATAATAAAAAATAAATTATTTGAGTAATCTTTGGATACTTGAATCAAATCCATTCTTATAGTTATAAAATTGAGATTGATTACATTTCAAATCATTCATGACAACAGTGATCCACTATGGTAAAAAGTTATTATCATCTATGGTGAATATGAGATACAAAAGGAAGACAAGTTACAAGTTCGCTTCCTTGTGCATGGAGACACAAACTTGCATATTGAGTTGTTAATTGCTATTTTTGTAACTAATATCGTCTTTGAGTGTCATTCTACGAGTTTGGTCAATAAAGAGTTTTTCCTTATAATATTTTTAGCACCTCAAACGTTGTCGAAAAATGAAAAGCACTTTTTTCCGAAAAAAATCACTTTCTCAGAAATCGTTTTTCAGAACTTTTGTAAATTTATTGGGCTTTCATGCAAAGCTCTTTTGCAGCACTTAAAGCTTCCCTGGTAAGTTGATAAGAAACAGACATGAAGAACAGAATATTTCAGCTGAAAAAAAAATCTAAAGAAACATGCATGCAGGACAGAGTTTGAATGCCTGGCTTGGCATCAACAAATAGATCTGAAATAAACACTAGTCTTATATATGGCATTTGCATCACAAGCACTTTCTAGTATTAATCGATAATCTTAAGTAAGATGAGCATATCATATCATTCAGACGACTGTCGAACAGAAACTCACGACACATATATATCGATTTTTTAGACCACCAAGCATGTTGGCTATTTCCAAGGTTCAAGAATTTGCCTTATTTTTTCAAATGCAAGCAAGTTTTCAATACAAATTCAGTTTGATTATAAGTTACAAACAAATTATCCAAGCCCTATGTGTCAAAATTCTTTCTACCTATTCTGTTTTGGATTCCCCTTAGAGGTGTCGTAATAGATGCATAAGTTTTTTCTTTCTTTCACAAGTATAGTTGACGAACCTTTTCGATTCACGGACAACTCAAGCAGCTAGAAGTGAAAATGCCTTGTGGTGGTTGTTTGAAGTTTCGATGTGGTAGTCCTGCACTTGCTTGAAGGAAGTTGCAGCAGGGTGGGACATTGGGCCAGGATTATATTTGTATTTTTGAAACAAAAACAGCAGTTGTACATGCATTGTCAGCTTTCTATGATTCTCTCGTAGAATAGCAAGCTTGCCTCTGCAGCGAGAACGTCTGTTTCTGAAACACTATGAACCTCAGAATCTGATATACAAAACCAGCGAGATGAGGGAGTCTCGGAATGTTTATCAGGATCCTCTATGTTTGAGTCAGCTCTAACACTTCTGTAAACAGTGTAATGTCCGCTTCCAACTCTTCCAAAGTGTTCTACCACAGAAGAAAGACGATAAAAATACGCTTTTGGAGGGCAGAACTGGGAAAACTTATTTACCTGCATTCAAGAAATTTGAAAAACAAAACATAAAATAACCTTAGAGATCTACTTATAAATTCTAGAATATATTCAGCACTTATACATAATAGTTTCAATTATCAGAATAATATGATTCAAAGTTTCACCTTTGAGACAAAATCATACATCCATGGTTGAAGTAAGAGCCTAACAGGTGAATGGAATGTATGCTTATGATACAACACCAACCCATTGTTTGGTTGATGTCATTCATGGGCCAAAGGCATAGGAAGAATGGCATGACTGGAAATATTTTTTTTAAATGAAAAAAAGGAAATCTGAAAGTCAACCTAGAAAGATACATTTATAGCAGCAAAAATTCTACCAACCTTATCATCAGATCGCATGTGCATGTCTTTGCATATGGTATTAGAACAGCCTTCAGTCCGGGGCAATTTGGATTCTCCCTGAAATGCTTTTACATGTGCATTGAATCCAAGTTCAGCTTCAGCTAAGACTTTGGCATATATATTTTCTCCCATATGTCCGTAAATGGAATTAAGCTTTTGTGTATCATATTTCACATTAACAGGGTTGGTAGAAGAGCTTCTCTGTCCTCTTTGCCAACTTTCTTCGAAGTCCTTGATTCCTACCCCACTTTTCATGAATGGCATGAGGTCCAAAATCAATGGAAACCTGATATGGCCCTACAATTATCCAATCAGGGGTTCGCCATTATGACAAAATCACATCCCACAATTTCGACAAGGAAACTGGAAAGCATATGTACAATGCTAAGAGATCACACACCTTAAGTTTGACTAGCTCTCCGAACATATTCATGGTAGCACGTTGCAGTTGAATGCATAGAATCTGTGAGCGCATGATCAGACTGATGAGAATGCTCATGAGACAAATGAAATTCTGAAGATGCTCATACTCCAATAAAAGAATAAAGCACTCATTTTCCAGAAACATTATCATCTAAATTAGAAAATTTTAAGAACAAAGGCATTACATCGAGTTGCAGTTTTTCTACCCAGGATTATGCTAATCATGAAAGAAACTAATACTTGCAGCAGAAAAAGATAGCAGATTACAATGGCTTCTAACGATAAAGTGAAGACCTAACAAATGATTTCATCAATAGATGTTGGAAGGTAATCAATCTCGTCTCCTTTCAAACAGATCCTATAGATAAATCATGAATTCCTTGTCCTAGACAGTACCCACTTTCAGCCCGATTTCAATGCTTTCATGACTTCTAAATGTCCCATTTAAAACCTGAAGTGCACATTAGGTCCTGTTGCAACAAATGGGAAGTATCAGTATTCTTACCTGGGGACAACGAGAAAGAGCTAGTTGTTTGAGAGTATGGGAGAAGTTATTTGACCACGGTAATGATTGAAGATGAAGAAGATTAGTACAGTCACAAGAATCTTGAGCACTACAACTCCTAAGTCCTTCAATCTCCATCTGCATAAGTCAAAAAAATTAAAATTAAAATTAAAATAAACTATTGCTCACAAGTCAGATCAATTGGATGAGGTGTCCAACACAGTCAAAGAAAAACAGATGGTGAATTGAACAGAAAAAAGGAGCAATCTGCAAGAATTGAGGCTATGTTACAAAAGTACCAAGAGCAACAAATTAGTGCCATGAGGTAGCATCCAATAACCAAGAATCTGAATAATTTGTTAAACAATAGAACTACCTCACTTGCTTCTATCGCAGATAAGTACTTTATGCCAGCTATGTGCCAGCAGTGGCTGCAGCGGTAGTTCTCAACTCTTTCAGCAATGACAAACTGTTTCAGGCAATCCTCCAACGTACATCCAAACATCTAGCATGACATGGCAAAAATTAAAATTGAAACAATAGCAATAAGAAACAAAAAGTTTAACTGTAAAGAAACCGAACATGGCTTAAAAACTAACAAACTAAGTTATTAAACCTTTGGTCACATACAATAGAGGAACCACTATCTAGAACAGGTGAAACAGGTAAACTATGAAAAAATTGATAGTCCAGTGAAATCTGCAAGAAAACCCACAGGAACCTGTTAGAATCCATTCTTAATATAACATTATTCACTTATGTATGCGAATGACAGCAGTGTGACAACTGTTATAAGCATTTCGAAACAGAAACTGTTGTATGATTGCCACATGAACCTGAGATGAACAACTTTGACAAATCAAAACGCTACAAAGAATCCCATCAAATGGTCCAAAGGAGTGTTTCCGCCATCTTTTCTGCTCACTCTGGTCCTCCAACTTCTTTGAGGAAAGAATCCTAAAATTTTGAGTAGCAGTGGCATCCACCAGAAAACTTTGCTTTGGACTGTAGCAATCAGAAAATTCTTTCCTTAAAGAGGACAAAAGATGAAGAAATGCTTCTGCTGCATCCTAAATGTGTGCAAATAAATCACAAATCAAGCACTGATAACAATACACCAAGTTGTTGAGACATAGAAAAGATGTGACCGGCACCTGCTGGCTTGTTAGATTGAAGTTTTGAATGTACAGTTCCAATGTAAGCATCACTTGCCGTGGACTTAATACAACTCTTCCTTCAGCAACTAAACATAATTCTGGATAGATAATGGATTTAAATGAAAAAATTCAGAGTTATGAAAACATGGTTGTTATTCTCCAATAATTAATAATAATGTAATCTAGGAAAGCAAAAGATAAATTCCAATTTCCAACAGGAAAGAGTAACTAGAAGAATATAAATTTTGGATAAAGTCAGCAAATACTAATGAAAAGACACCATATAAAGTTCCATGATAAAGTTAACTAATGCGCCCTGACTCATCATCACTTCTTGGGC
This sequence comes from Mangifera indica, assembly GCF_011075055.1. Classification (NCBI taxonomy): domain Eukaryota; kingdom Viridiplantae; phylum Streptophyta; class Magnoliopsida; order Sapindales; family Anacardiaceae; genus Mangifera; species Mangifera indica. The sequence goes on along the minus strand of NC_058152.1, from coordinate 10,445,579 downwards.
TAAAGTAGTCAAAACATGCAATAGCCGAATGGTTGCCACTTACCATTGCTATGAAAAAATGATACCAAAGAGCATGGTCATTCAGAAAATTTTCTTGTTACCTTCTAACAAAGCAGCTAAAGCAACCGTAAGTGGTAAGTTTTCATGATGCTCATCACATTCCTCCATAACCTTCTGCAGAAAGGGTTGAAAGTATGTACAGCTAGCTAGAGCCTGAGAAAACATATTTAGAAACTCCAATCAATAACTCCTAAGCTTTGAGTTCCAATTCTCCAAAACTCCATAAGTGAAAATATCTAGTCAACTAAAATGTCTGTTCCAACATCAATAAGGGAACAAAATGCAATGATACTGAAATATTCGAACAACCGTGTCACCATTTGTACATGTACAACATCATGTTAATACCATACAATTTTAAAGTAGTAAAAATATGAATGCTAAAAAAAATCATTTTAGAATGATTGTCAAATTTTAACATCATATTAAGACTATATTAACATCAATTCGTGCTATATATCAGTTGTTGAACTCTTCATTGAATAACTTTAGCAGTAGACTCAAGGTCATGTTAGCATTTCTAATCTTTTAAATATATTTTTGCCCTATGATTTTCTCTCAAACAAAACATGATTTAAGCAAAAAGAAAAATACCCAGTTAAAGTATCTGAAAGAACCTGCAAAATAACATTCAAGAAACAGTTATTTCCAAGATTTTGCAAGCCAGGTACTAAGTACACCGTCTTCTCCAAACTAGAATCCCTCTCAGGCAACCATGAGAAGCCACTAAAGCTTCCAAATTTAACATCCTTTTTCAAAGCAAAAACAAGCCCAGCGGCGCCCAGAAGACCGGCCACGGATATGTGAAACCCAGAAGCAGAAACCCATGAAAAAGCTCCATATTTGAGAGTACGAATAAGTGCTTTTACAGTTGAGTGTGCTTCAGTTTTCATTGCAGGAGATGCCAAATTCAAGAGTTGTGAAGTTGTAAATGGAGAGGGAATCGGAAAGGTAAGAGCTTCAATGAAAAATTGAGCTGTTGAAACAACTGAATTAAAAGAATTGTTAAGAAAGAGCATCGCCTTCTATAGTAAAGCCCCTTCCAATGGCTTTTTGGAAAGTCCTCTAGTTAGATGAAAGTTAAATTACCTTAAAATTCCCCGAGTTATGTTAAAATACAAGATACCTCTAAGGTTACAAAAATTACAGACGTCTCGTTCTTCTTAAATTTTAGGCACGAAATAAGTCATTAAAATTTTTAATTTTTCAAGCAGAAGTACGTTTCTTGAGATATGATATAAGTCAAATATGGTACATGGTTAAAAATATTTTTATCACCGACATTACAAATTTATCATGAAGATGTGAATTATTATAATATTTTGTAAAATTAATATGTATAATTATGATGTTTGATTTATAATAATAAAAAAATGAAAATATTATTTTATTGAATTTTTTTTATATTAAACTAAATTAAATATGTGGATAAAGGTAAAATGAAACTATAATAAAATAAAAATGAGAGGGGAGTAAATGAGATAAAGTAAAGAAAACTACGGTAAATGAGAACTATAGAGCTACATTGGAAAAGTCCGATGACTATTGTGAGAAAATTGTTGTGAGCATCTCCAACAATCGACACAAATGAATCGGTGAAAAGGTCATCTCTTCTTTCCAAGTAGACATTGTAGGGGCAACATTAAGGAGAAGTAAACAAATTCGGCACAAAATCTCTAAATCAAAAAATGCGTATCACAATTTGGGAGATCTAGTGGATGATGATAATGTGCAGCTTTTGCTTGCACAAGTAACGACAAGGGCTTTGTCAAGCGATGAGGCAAATGAAATTAAAGGAAAGAATAATTGTAAAAGATAAAAATTTTCACTCATTTTTTCATTAGGTATAACAAATAATATATAAAATGTACAACTTTGATCTTAGTCAAATTTTAATAATATGAAAATTAGGGATCTAATTGACTATACATTAGGATAATACAATAATAAAAGGTAATTAGCAATCTTAATTAGAGGTAATGACAAAGTTTGATTTTAGGAATTGCTTAATTGAAGAAGATAAGCTTGGTTTGAGTTTCTGTTTGATTGAAGGAGATGAGCTTGATTTGAGGAATTGCTTGATTGGAGGAGATGAGTTTGAAGAACGAGAACAAATCCAATTGAGCTCAACTGCAATGGTTGCAACTGATCGACATTCAGCCTCCATAGAAGAACGAGCCACAGTTTGTTGCTTTTAGAGCTCCAAGAAATAGGATTACGACCAAGCTAGACAAGATAGACACTAGTGGAGGTGAAATCATCTTTGTCACCTGCCAATCTACATTTAGGAATGCATGGAGAGATAAGGATCAATGGCAATAGAGAACAACCTCATGATCTAAGGTCCCATAAAAATAAAGTAATAGGCACTTTAAAGCTATCCATGGTCACTAGTAAGTTGATACAATAAACTAAGAGAGTTTGCTTCCTGTATAAGCAATATCAAGGCATGTAAGGGACAACTATTGGAGACTACCAGTAATAGTGCGATACTCAAAGGGATTGGAGAGCACCATGCCAAAGTGAAGTGTGAGTGTTGTGGTAGTGGCAGGGGGTGTATGTAACACCCACATGTAAGCCCAATAGTATTTTAGTCATTTGTCTAATTTTAAAGTCGGTTGATTTTTTTTAAATTCTAATGTTACACGCCCGTATATAGGGATATACACGATCGTGCATGGTTAGCAAAGAGTCAAACTTTTAGATTAGATTATGATCACAACGAAATAAAAAGTTGTCTTAATTATGCAACTAAACACACAGTTGTGTATGATCCATATATGTATGTGTATCTCACCTTGGAGATACAATAAAAACATGATCAACCCTAATTCACAAACATTTTTTTGCATTTTCAATTGCTCAAAAAAGTGAGAAAGGAGGTTGTGGTTGCCCAAGGAATCGTCACCGATCACTAGAATCACTGTACTCATGTAAAAGAGACGTTTTTGCTAGAATCCAAGTAAGTGAAACAACTTCCTTTGTTTGGTCATGTAAATCTTTAGAATTTTCTATTATATACACGATTCAAAGGTGATTATATATAATGGTGATAATCTATTTAATGAAATTGATGTTATATGCGAATAAGAGGAACTATATGCATGTTTGACCTCTTGGTTGTATGAATCTTATATGTTTTTGCTTAATTGATGCTTTAGAGACATCTATGTATATTTTGATTAAATAAATCATATGAATATCATGTTTAGGGTGTGTAGACACCTCTGTATATGCTTTAGAAAAAGTAATCTTGATGAATTGCAGTTGAAAAAACATAAAAACCCTTAGATGCGATTTAAAGATTGCGACACACGACCGTGTGTGATTCTATACACGACCATATGTCATTCCAAAAATTTTGAAAGTTCAAAAATCCCACATTTGTTCTGAGGGGAGAAATGCACAGTCGTGTGGTATAAGACACATACTCGTGTATGACTTTCCAGAAGTGAACGACGTGTGCTAGAGGATATATGGCTCATACACGTGAATCCAAATACACGAAAGTGTGTCTATGTTAACTCCTTATGTGTATCTGCTATATACACAACCGTATGCTAAGTGTCATACACCTGTGTATATGGTTCAAGAGGCACATGGGCGTAGGATGAGAAACACACAATGTTGTACTCCAAAACAAACTCAAAAGATGATTATATCCTTAAATTATGTGCATAAGAGAGGAGAGTTACATAAGAAGAATAATGAGTTAATAGAGGGTAAGGAATTCAAGAAAGATAAAGATGAGGTGTTCAACTATGTAGATGACAACACATACTTAGATCGAGATAAATTTGAGTCAAACAATTGGCAACTTTAAGGTTAGTGTCACACAACTAGATAGTCACTAGCTATGTGCTAAGTGATGATATTTGTCAGAGTAATAGGACTGGATACTTATGAGACACATCTACACTTAGTGTCAAGGTACATAGCCATCAAGTTTTATTCAGGTGTACATGGTAAGGATATGGCTTTTAGATACTTTTCACATGATTAGTAAGATGCATCACATATGTACCCGAGATAAGGCTCATCTCCAAATGATTAGTCAGTAATTTCAATCGACTTATATGATAAGAAAAAAAGCTGTTATAAGAGATTTTTTCATATGATTAAGGTGTCCCAGTTAGCTAGCCCAATAAGTTGTTTGACACTTACGTGAGGCACCATAGTAGCTTTCACCAGGACATTAGATATGTCGATTCCAACTTAGGCCTCTACAGTTTTTGTAGATGATCCATGTTAAGGCATGAAGATGTCGTAGTGTGACAATAGTTAAAGTACAAATGAAATGCGAGTTTTACCATCAAGTAGTTTAATAGCCATAGATGTCGAAAAGTCTTTACTTACTAAGTTTTACTCACATGTTTCCTTTTTATGTTTTGTAAGTAGAGGTAAATAATGGGACAAACAGAGATCCAGTGGTCCAACAAACAGATACATAAAGAGAAGGGCGTTTATGTTATCTCAGTATTGGTAGATATAAACTTATTATTATTATCAATATTTTCAAAAACATTGATGCAATTATTATTTTATGAGTTTGACTTATAAAGTGTTATTATTACATCACCTTTTTGTACATTTTATAATTATGATAATACATTAAAGTTTTTAAATAGTTTAATCGTGTACATCTCTTTTGATATATTCTCATCAAGGGTATGTATCTAAAGAAAGCTGTTACAATATAACAATAGGCTTAACATTAATCATGCGTGTTCGAGCAAAGAGGTCCTTTATGTATTTGCATAGAGACAAAAACAGGTGTTGAGATTGGGGAACCATTTCAACTCCGAGAAAGTAAGTTAATGGTTTATCATCCTTAATGGAGTATCCATGAGCAAATAGTTTAATGAAATTTTGCATAAATTTCATTATTGTCACCTGTAATAATGACATCATCAACATAAACGAAAAGATACATCATAGTCTCATCGTTATTGAAGATGAATAAAAAGGTGTTTGCATGAGAGTCGATAAAGCTAGAGATGATAAGAAACTAGTGCAACTCATGATACCAACCCCGAGGAGCCTGTTTAAGATCATAAATACTTTACAAAATTTGCAAACATGATGAAGTTGATCATAACCAATAAAGCCCAATGGTTGAGTCTTATATAAATCCTTAGAAAGAGTACCCTAGAGAAAGACATTATTGATAGGTTGTTAAAGAGACCATCCACTATTGATAACAAGACTAAGAACAAGTTAAATAGTGGTAGGCTTGAATACAAGACTGAAAATGTCATGATAATCAACTTCAGGGCATTAATGAAACCCTTTTGCAACTAGACGAATCTTGTACCTGTCAACAAAACCATTAGATAAATACTTAGTACAAAAAATCCATTTGCAACCAACTTAATTTTGTGTTGCATTTGGTGGAACAAGTTTCCATGTCCCATTCTGAACAAGAGCATCATACTTGTTAGTTATGGCTTACTACCCCTTAGGATTCTTGATGACTTGATTGATAGAGGTTTCAAAGTCATTAAAGGTAACAAGTTGAGCAATGAGGCTTAATTTGATGTTTGGCTTATGAATGTTATTTTTGGATCTAGTGACAATAACTCAGGAAAAGGAGATGATAGATGCGAGAAAGGATATAAGTGGTTCAGTGATAAAGGTAGAGACAAAAGAAGGGACAAATATGACCTAAATTGGATTCGTAAGGGGAATAGAGGTTAATGTTATAAATGGTGTGTTGATAATCAGAAGGAAAGACATAAAAGGACACCAATGAGAGTGTGTCTCGAAAAAGGGGTGTTCCAAGTGAGACTAAAGTGAAGTGAATAAGAAAATAAACTCAACCAATTTGACATGACGTGATGTGTAGATACAAGATGAGGTAGGTCTAAGACACATGTAAGCACTTTAGGCATACGAGTAAACAATAAAGACACAAGAAAAGCAATGAGGGGCAAGTTTGTGGGACGAGTAAGGTTGAAGCCATGGATAACAGAGACATCCAAAATTATGAAGTTTAGAATAGTCTAGAGGAGTCTTAAAAAGTTTGGCATATAGGGAGAGAAGACTAAATGTTAAGGTGGGTAGACGATTGGTGAGATAAGAAGCAGTGTTGAATGTATAAGACCAATAGGATAGAAGCATGGATGCATGTGAGAGAAGAGATAAACATGTTTCAACATTTTGATGATGACAACACTTAGAATATTCATTGTGTTCTGTTGTATAAGGAGAAGTGAGATAAGAGATGTCATCGGTAGCAAGAAAAATAAAGAAAGTTTGATTTTCCCCCCATTATCAAAATAAAATGTGATAATTTTCTTTTCAAAAATTTTTCAACAAGTGATTTAAATAAAACAAAAATATCATGAAAATGTGACTTTTGTTTAAGTGGATTTAACCAAATTTACTTAGTAAAATGGTCATAAAAAATAACATAATTCTTGAACCCATCAAGAGAGTGGATAAGAAAGATCCATACATTAGAAAATATAATTTTTAAAGGAGAAGAAGTGACAAGAGAAGAGATTGAGAAAGGTAACTTGTGACTTTTATTACATTGACACGAATTATAGTTACGATTCAAATTCAAAGGACTTGACATTTCAAGATGAAAATTTGAAACAATATACCCATAAATAGAAGAAGATAGGTGCCCTAATCTATGATGCCACATAGACAAAGTGGTTTTGACACTAAATAAAGCCACTAATGAAAAAGACTTTTATAAGGAAGAGTATCATTCAAAGAAAAAGTATGCAAGAAAGTGTAAAAGGATTTTGAACCGGTATAGATGATGAAAAGACTTGTGTCATCACTCATCACAATGTGATCAAAACCATTATAAGGAATATGAAAAGAGAGATTGCTTAAGTAAATGGTGACATGGTGTGAAATGTCATTGTCAAAAAGCCAATTGGAATTATTAGTTGTGTTAGCAATAACAAGATTGGCTCCTGGTTGCCACGATGTTGTTAGATGATATTGTTATTTTGGAGCTAGAATCTGACAAAACGTAAGACACTATGTAACAGTGTGACCTTAAGTACACCACTGACAACAATCTAGGTAACGCCAAGGTGAGGGACGAGTATCATGTGTTATGGTGTTGATGGAACCAGAGATATGATGGTGGAAAGGTGAACACCCTTAATGACCATTAACTGCGATTGCCATGAGTTCCCATATTAGATTGGGAATGAGTTGGATTTGCAATGGCTAGAAAATGGGATGAATTAGAACGCTAAAGGTGTGAGAGTTCCTTCTTGATTAACTTCCCATATAGTTCATCAAATGAAATTGGTGTGTCACGACCATTAATAACATCAATGATATGCTTGTAATTGTCATCAAGACCATCGAGAATTTTCTCAATAAGATCTTTACAATCCATAAGTTTGCCTAAGGCTGCACGTTCATCAACTTAGGTTTAAATGAATTACATATAATTGGAAATTGTTTAGGTGCCATTGGTGGCTTGTTTTAGTTGTTTTTTTTTTTTTTTATTTGTTTAATGTGCTTACGAGAAGGCCTAGCATAGGTGTTGGCAAGGCAAGAACTTGTTAAGCATCACATGAGATCTGTAACTGAGAAATAAGTGGTATGAAAAAAAAGGTGAGAGAGCTAACAAGAGCTCCAAAAATTAGTTTATCTTAACTAGTCATACTTAGTGTTCTAGATTGGGAATGGTGACATTATTTATAATGATTATGGCTAGAAAAGCAGGGTAAGAGCCATCAATGAATTTGTATGGGTCATAACCAATTAGAAGTGCTTCAATTTGAAGTTTCCAATTGTGATAATTGGTGGGGGTCAATTTGATAAAATTATTGATGTTGATAATGGTAAAGGGTTTTGTGGGTTCATATGTATTAGAGATTGTGAGTTAATTGTTTTCATTAGCCATAATTGGTAATGCGAGTGTACTAGAGATGAAGGAATGAAAGGAAAAGAAGAGAGAATGAGGTTTTACAGTTTTAAGAAAACAAATTCTAATATCATAATGAAATTAAAGGAAAAAATAATTGTAGAAAATAAAAATTTTCACTCATTTTTCATTAAGCATAACAAATAATATACATAATATACAACTTTGATCCTAGTCAAATCTTAATTATAGAAATATGAAAATGAGAGATCTAATTGACTATACATTAGGATAATACAATACAATAATAAAAGGTAATTAGTAATTTTAATTAAAGGTAATAACAAAGTTTGATTTTAGAAATTGTTTGATTGAAGAAGATGAACTTGGTTTGAGTAATTGTATGATTGAAAGAGATAAGCTTGATTTGAGGAATCACTTGATTGAAGGAGATGAACTTGATCGAAGGAGATGAGCTTGATCGAATAATTTGTGAAATATACCTTTAATTTTATAATTTGTATTAACAATTTAGTAAATACAATATTTCGCATACGCATTAAATAAACATGAGACTATCGTACAGATGCATCAATTAAAACTATAAAATAATAAAATGACTTAAATGAGTTCACATACATCCCTTCAAATCCTTTGTAAGAATAATAGAGATTCAACTCCAATTTTAAAAGAAAATGGTTTTATTATTAATTTACTTTAAAAACGGACGATATTAAATTTTTTACTGGACAATAAAAATTTTATAATTTTTTAATACATGTCTATGTAAAATTTCAATACTCTTACGCATCATTATAGATCCTCGGATGAGCTAAACAATTATGCAAACACATAAATGTTTTTAGATAAAAAAACTTTTAGTTCAATATTGCATAAATTTTAATTACTTTTATAATTGTATAATACAATTTAGATGATAAAACAAATAATTTTTCTAGTATAAATCTTTTTTCGAAAGTATTATCAATTATACAGATAAATTCTACACCATGTTCACCTATAATTTCAATATGATAACTATTTTTCTTATATTTTTAAAACTAAGTAAATTTCTTCTACATCTATTTGGATATAATACACCATTGATACGCAATTTAATCTAATTTTTCAACACAATTGTGACTCTTCCAGAGCTTTTAACCAGATTTATCGATCCTTATATAATATTTATTTAACTTCAATCAATGCTAAAATTAATAAAAATTCTTTTCTTTGAAAATTATATGCATTGTTGCACTATCCACCAAACACTCTCTTTCATCAACTTTTGAAGTCAATATTTCAATTTTGGAATCCACCTCCTTTCATTTAAAAATTACGTTAATCATAACATATACAAAATATTGAAAAAAAAAATATGACAATAAAATACAAAATAATATTCATAATTCTAAAATAAATATATATGATAAATTTTAATTATAAAAATCTTGAACATTCATATTATTATTTACATAACTCATATTTTATTCTTTAAAAGAGGAATTGAAATATCAAGATTCATTAGATTTATAAAATCTAACTTATCACAATGTAAATTCTTATGAGTGTTTAATCTAAATCCATCCAATGTTTGTGTATTATAAATACACCACCACACCTATTATTTTGTGTTATATTCTACATTAAAACTTTAGGTTAAAAGCAATATAAACACATTAAATAGATTACATATTAACTTTAAAAAATATAGTCATTTACTTGAAGGGAGACAAGAATGCTTATAAATACCCCCCTCTTTATATTTTACGCATCCATAAATCATACTTATCTCGATTACTTTTTCTCTCTATCTTCTCCTTTGTTATCGATTGTTCTTTAATTTATTTAATTTTTTATATTTATTTATTATCTTTTAAAGATAAATAGATTTTAAAAAATTGGGAAAAAAAAAAACATAAACAATTGAGAAAAATATGATTTGCGAATACTCAAAACACAGACAGAAAAGGATATTTATAAAAATTCTTCTCTCTCCTCATATCAAGAAAAATGACTATTTTCTGAAGTTAATATACAATACGTTTAATATGTTTACACTGCTTTTGGATTTTGTTATCCCGGGAAACAAAAAGGCATTTTCCATTGGTTTAAAATTTCAAGCAGTTCTCCGGGTTTGACCAACTACATAAACAACCTAATTATTAATATGAACTGGACTAGACTTGAGCTAGTTCTTCCTTCAATCGAGTGAAATGAAAAAAATTTTGGCGAAATCAAGTGAACAAATGCTGAATCCAAAGGAAATTAAACAAACTTTTTAACCATTTTGAGATTAAAAGGCACAAAGTTCTCAGACATCCAAGGAAGGATAAAAGCAGCACAAGCTCTCAAGCCTGGCGAAGGCGAAAGCTCTTAGGCGGCCACTGCGAATGTTTTGAGAAACAAGCCTTAAAAGATGTCATCACTGAACATTACAAAATCTATATACAGAACAGAAATCGTTTATATTACAGACTATTTTAATAGATCATATGGTGATGGGGTAAAAGGTATATTTAGTAGCAAAAAGTTTCATAAATCTTTGAAAGGAACAGACGTTCAATAACTACGCAATGATCAAAATCAACAAACAAATTAGCGAATTGCAAGGTCTCAGACATCCAAGGAAGGATAAAAGCAGCAGAAGCTCTCAAGCCCGGCGAAGGCGAAAGCTCTCAGGCGGCCACTGCGAATGTTTTGAGAAACAAGCCTTCAAATTTGTCATCATCAACACAATGATACAAATCAAACAGTAAGAACACACATTCAATAACTAAGAAATTCTCACAATCCAAAAACAAACTAGCAAGTTGCCAAGGTCTCAGACATCCAAGGAAGGATAAAAGCAGCACTAGCTCTCAAGCCCGGCGAAGGCGAAAGCTCTTAGGCGGCCACTGCGAATGTTTTGAGAAACAAGCCTTCAAGTTTATCCTCATTGACCTCATCACGATCAACATACCATATTATCAGATCTTAAATTACATTAAATCAAAAACCCACGATGTGAACTTGGTTAACAAACTAGTGATCCATGAAAGGACATTTTAACGAGCTAAAACCCAAATGAAAAATTCTTCGAAAACTACGACTGAAACTTGAATATATGATTGGAATAGCATGTACCATCCTCTAATGATCAGCAAGAAACCAAAGGAAAAACTGCTGACAAAGTGATTGAGATGGAGAAAATAAATGTTAGGGACTTGTTCATCCCTAGAGCACTCATTAATCTGCTAAAGGGGCAGACGTATAGTCCCCGAATTAGACTACATAATACCCGAAGAATTGAAAACCGTGACCCTAAAATTATTATAACTACCGAAACGACGGCATATTGAGGACTATAAAGCATATAGCATCTTGTTATCGGGATTTACAGAAGAGGAAGACGGTGGCGTTGGGGAGAGGAGAGAGTATTTCTTATATAGAGGGGAGAGCTAGGGTTTAGTGTTCACGCAGAGAAATTAGGTTGTCAAGGATGGACGGCTGCGATTTTGTGGTGGGCTCTTGATCGAACAATCCAAATTGGACTGAGCGGTCTAATTTGGGCCGGGCTTGAAGAGATTAAGCTGGGCCCTATGCAAGCTTTGTGTGTTAAGAAATTTGATTTTGTTTGTGTTTAAAAAAATATTGCATTTTTGTTTTTAAAAATTATATATCAAATTTTATTTGGTGTCTTCAAAATTTTAGTAATGTATAGAATTATATTTTCTCCAAGCTCTTTGTGTTTATAAAATTAAAAAAGTAGTGTGATATGCACAAATAATGATATGTCATAATATAATTGGATAGTTAAAAATTAAAGATAAAATAATATTTAATCATATAATGATATATTTTTTTGTATAAAATTTTTTTATATAGCCTTATTAAAATAAAAATGATAAGTAAATATAAATTACGTGTTTCACAACAATAAAATAAATAATTAAAATAATAGAAACACTACTCTATTGTTCCATTTTGTTTCAACTTTTTTATCAATCATAGGTAAGGTGGATGCAATCCAAGTGTGACTCAAATTTGAATTGTTGTTTGAAGAGCAAAGGACTATTTTTCACCCAAGTTTTAGTCAAATTTCAAAAGCATATCCATGCTAGTTGAAAAATACAAATATTTACCTATAGATTAATTTCTATTAGAATTTTTTGTTTGAGTAAAAGGTAAAATCACCATTTTATATTTAACCCTAAAACCTTAAACATTTCTATCACTTCCCCCCCTTAATTTAAAAAACTTATAATTTTCCCTTTAAATTTTCTTCTATCTTTGATGACCAAATGTTGTTCCCACCATTAGTTGATGTTTCCACCATATTCTTTTCTAACAATCAATGTTCACCTGGCCAATTTCATTGGACAAAAACGATTTATCTTTGTCCAATAAAATGGGTCAAGTGGGAATGTTGGTTAGGGGAGAAGAAGATGGTAGAAGGCTGACCAATGACGGAATGACAACTAGTTGTCAGAGATGGAAGAAATTACTCTTGGGGGAAAATACAATTTTTTTAAAGTTTAACAATGGGGGAAAATGATATAAATTTTTAGAGTTTTAAGGGTAAAATAATGATTTTACTCTTGTCTTTAATATAAAATTATAACAGAAGTTAGTTCATGAATGAGTATTTAGGTTTTTCATTGGTCATGGTTATGTTTTTGAGATTAGGGTAAAATTTGGGTGGAAATTAGTCCTTTGGTCATTCTATTTGAACGAATTAAATTTGATTTAAGGTTTAAGTTATTAATTTTAAGATGATTGAGGCCTTATCGTAATGTTTTAGTGGAAATTGTCTTATCGATAATTTTTCTTCTTCAACAATAATTATTATCCTTTTCTGATGATTTTTATCCATTTATAACATTACTAAGCAACCAACTTAAAACAAGTTGAACTCGATCTATTAACTATTTTAGATTCAAATCAAACTTAAGTTAATGTTTGTTTTAGTTCAGTTCGGTTTGAATCTTTCCCTAATACAATTTTTTTTTAAATTTTATGAGAGATATGAAGATAATTAAGTGACTATTTAATATAATTATTTGATTGCTATGGATTAATGATTATAAATTAATATATGAAGTTATATTTTCTTAAATGTAACATAAGTACAATAAAAGGCCAAATGCTTTTCCCACCCAAGGTTTGATGCAAATCCCACTTTCCACCTACCAACTATTGAAAATCTAAATATTCACCATTTTGTTAAATTTCACTGTTATTATCAAAGGTAAAATCGTTATTTAGAAATTTTATTTAAACTCATATTTTAATATTACCCTAAAGTTTTAAAAATTCACTTTTCACCCTAAGTTTAGGGTTCTAAACTCTCATATGTTTTTCCATTTAGTTGCCCCCATATTTTTAAAAAATTTTAGTTGCACCTCGATCTTCTTTAGGGCTGGATTCGAGCCGAGCTAGCTCGAGCTGGAGCTCTGCTCGGCTCGGTTCGAGCCCGAAAAGAGCCAGGCTCTACTCTGCTCGATCGAGCTCGAGCTGACTCGGTAATTTTTTTAAAAATTTTTTATACAAAACGATGTCGTTTTGATCCATATATATATACAAAACGGTGTTGTTTTGATATGAAAAAAGAGCCGAGCTGAGCCATAAACGAGCCAAGCTGAAAATGAGCCGAGCCGAACTCGAGCCGGCCATAAAAAAATCGAGCCAAGCCTGAGCTGGCTGCGAGCCGAGCTCGGCTCGGCTCGAATCCAGCCCTAATCTTCCTTTCTCCTTCTCTTCAACGACGATTCACCACCATTGACTATTGATCTCTCCCTTCCACCTTGTCGATCCCTCTTCCTTTTCACTCTAGTTGTCTTTGTCGGAGATAAAGACAACAAACTTTGTTTTAAATTAAGACCGTTTGTCTTTGTCTTTAACAAAGATAGAGGTAGAGTGGTTGGAAAGGAGAAGGAAGGTAGGAGAAAGAGAGTCGACAATTGAAGATGACAAATGATCGTCGAAGGTTAGATCTGGAAACTAAGGGAGAGAGTAGGGGTGAAATTGAAATGTTTTAGAAATTTGGGGTGGGATAATGGAAAAAAAATGAGAGTTTAAAACATAGACTTAAAAGGAAAATGTCAGTTTTTAAACTTGAAAAGTATTATGTTACAAGGTAAAAATAAGCATTTTAAAACATTAGAATAATTCTAAATATGAATTTAAATAAATTTCTAAATGGTGTTTTTATCTCTGACAATAATAAAGAAATTTAATAAACAGATGAATATTTAGATTTTTGATAATTAATAGGTATAAAGTTGGGTTTGCATCTAACCTTGGGTGGGAAATAGTCTTTTCGCCTATAATAAAATTATGAGCACAACTTTTATGCATATATGTCGATGTGTTTTCATTTGATCGGAGGTTGTTTTATCTTTAATTTTTAATAATATAATCGCATGATTATACATTATTATTTGTATATAAAAAAATATGTATATAATATTACTTATATAAGTATGTATTTATTAATTTTATTCTAATGATATCTCAAAAAAACAAATTAGGGTTTGATGTAAGTGAAGATAAATCTTCTTCGTATTCTTCCACGACAAGATGGTCAAAAAAGGAAAAGAAAAATAAAGCAGTTTCTCCTTGCTTTATGAAGAGGTAATCTGAATTAAAAGCAGCAAGCCTTCATGTATTTAATTCCCAAAATACCCCTACTGTCCACCTCAAAGCTACCATAAATAATTCTTTTTTTGTCCTTTTCGTCATTTCACTCTGATCAGTAGAGAAGTTCCATACTAGTAAAATTCCGTCATATCCCTGAAGTTTTAAAATAAACATTTTAACCCCTTAAATTGAAAAATGTTTGTAGGGTGCCAAACACACTTTTGAATTGATTCATAATATTGTACACTCCACCTATAACAACATGGAAGTTGGTAATGGGGTGCAGGTCAGAGTTTAGCCAAATCTAAGCAAGAATTAGCTCGAGTTTATTTCATTAAACTAGTGAATAATAATATTAGATAGAGTAAATAATAATATCAGAATATAAGAAGAATTGTTAGAGTAAAAAAAAAAATGTTGTAAAAAAAAATAATTAAGGAAATGAGTTTCGATGCCAACATTGATCATGGATTGAATTTGAGTTTGACACTTTGATATTGTTTTAGCTCAAGTTTGAATCAGTTAAACGAAATATCTAGTTAAATCTGAATCACTTTAATTTGAATATATCTTTAAATAAAATTATATCAAAATAAAAAACGAAACCAAATAATTATATATTATTTTATTTATAATTTAAAATAATCAATCATACAGTGACATGTACATTATCGTTAGTATATAAATTACATAATTTCATTGAATTTCAAATTATCAACACAACTTTACATATACCTCACTTGAGTTCCATTGTTTGTCAAAATTGAGGGGAAAACTGAATATTTCTAAACTTGAGAGGAGTTGACTGTAATCAAATCAGAGGAAAAATTATTTAAGGAGCGGCTGCATACCTTAATTAAACACAAAGCAAACATTTTCCGAGTAAACAAGCAAGCATTCTTGTGAGAAAAGTGTAAAACTAAAGTGAAAAAAGGCAAAATCAAAAACCCACAATCTCATCATTCGTTACAGCTCATTTGAACCCGAACACCGCCTTTTTTTTATATATTTTTTCTTTTTCTTTTTAATAATCTCTGAAAAATGAACTCTAAAGCTACAAGTTTCAAGTATTCTTCTCTTTATCTCTTGCTTTACCTGCTCATTCAACTCTTACTTGTAGTGAAAACCATTTCGTTATGGCTAATTCTAAGCCTAAGCGTGTTTATCAAACTTGGAAGGGGAAAAATGTATGTGGGTTTTGTTCATTAATGTAGTGAAATATGATCTGGGTTTTGCTTTTTTTCGTGTTTTGTGTTGTTTTTTGAACAAATTTTGGGTTATAATTTTGGACTTCTAGGCTTGTGGCTTGCTTATTTTTAGGGTAATATAGAGCGTATTCTACTTCACGATTTTCTTTGCCCATATTTATGAGAGTGTTTTGTGGGTTTTTTGTTATGTAGAGAAAGATGATCAGGTTTTGTTTGTTGTATATTTATATTTTTTGAAAATAAGAGTTATAATTTTGGCTCCTAAACTTGGGGCTTTTTTTTCGGCATACGTGTTTGCTAGTTTCTGCTAGAGTTTAATTGGTTTTGGTTGAATTATGATCTCGGCTTAATTTGCTGTTTTCTTCTTATTATTATTACTATTATTTTGAGTATAATTTTGTGCCTTTCTTTCTTTTTATGATAATATAGGCGTCTTGTATATGTACTGTTTTTTTAATCATATTGATTTGTTTAGTTAACGCTAGAGTTTGATGACTTTTTGTTAATATAGTGAATTGCGATCTGGTTTCTAATTATGACTTAATTATGTTATAATATAGCCTAGTGTTGGCATGGCTAGTTGTAAAAAAAAAAGACAAAAGATTTCTCTAAATATATCCTTCCTGTAGTCCACGAGATATATATATATATTCTACCATACGGTATTGTTTATGTCAGAGTATGGTGGGTTTTTTGTCAGTGCAGTGACAAGTGATCTGGGTTTGGTTTGTTATGTTGTTTTCTGGTATTGTTGAGATGGATATGAGATCTGTTGGCCTTTAGAATTATGGCTTGATTATTGTTTTTGAATTTTGATTGTGGTAAGGTGAGGTTTTGTTGGTATGGTTTGTAGTTATTTTGTTTCCCACTTTGTTTTGGTCACTTTATCTTTTTTGCCTTCTAGATTCTTGCTAGTTTGATGGTAAACTTTGTTGGATTTTTGTTTCAATTAGATGAGTTTGCTTGATGATACAGCTACTTATTTGGTTGTCAAATTTGGGCTTTCTTAACACTGTGAGATTGTTGGTGGTTTTATTCAAGTGTTGATTGTTTCTGTAGTTTTTCAATTTGTTTTGACTGCTAATCATTTCAAATGCTGAAAAGTATCTGCCAAAAGGAAAAATGAAATGTTCTTAGCTATATAGAGGAGCAATGGCAACACATCAAGTAATAAGTTTAGAAACAAAATGTTGCTTCTGGAAGAATATTATTCACTTCAATGTATAGCAGCTCTGATTATATTGAAGTGAATAACTATTTCTTTATATTTTGATTGGTGCCGGACACTGAAAAAAGTTTTACATCAGTGACATTTAGCTGAAGAACCGAAAATCTGTATGCATATGTAGATGACATTCTCTGTACGTGTGTACCCCTTTTGTACCATGAATGCGTATTGATTTGTCAATGTTAGCTTTCTTCCCTTTTAACCTTTATTTGAATAAGTTTCTTACTTTGGCTTCATTTTCCAGAAATTCCTCTGCAATGGAAGGCTTGTGTTTGGGCCAGATGCCAAGTCACTGGTGGTCACCTTATTGCTTATTCTTGTTCCTGTTATTATCTTTTGTACAAGTGTGGCAAGGAACCTTGTTCATGAATTTATAGCATATAATGCAGGCTATGCAATTCTGGTGGTGGCAATTTTGCTCACAGTTTATGTTAGTTCTTATCTAAGCTCTAATGTAGCCTTGGTGTTTTTTGTAATTTTTTTAATCCTGCATTTTAGCTCTGTTTTGAAGAAATGGCATATGCTTGGTTTTAAAAAAATTGGATAAATGGTGATACGATAAGTATGATGAATATTGTTTGACATTCAAGACTGTTTTTATCATTTGTGGCTTGATTTACTCTAATCTTCTAAATTATGGAACCCTCTAAAAATGAGATCTGATATTTCTTTTTCTCTGTGTGCATGATACACTTATCTATATGTGTCAACATATGATTGCTTTATGGTTAGCATTCCAAACTTTTTTTTGTGGGTGTATGTTCAATGTTTGGCATTTTTAGCAATCATGCAACTATAATGCCTTAGTTTGGTCATGATAGGTGTTGCTGCTGCTCTTTCTTACTTCAGCCCGAGACCCTGGCATTGTTCCCCGCAATTTAAATCCACCAGAAGAAGAAATAGTCGATGAGTCTTCAAATTCAGTTGATACTGGTGGAAGAACACCAACACCAATTGCACTACCCCGCACAAAAGAAGTCATTATTGATGGCGTTATTGTTGTCAAGGTGAAGTATTGTGATACATGTAAGTTGTATCGTCCACCACGTTGCTCACACTGCTCTGTATGCGACAACTGTGTGGAGCGATTTGATCATCATTGCCCTTGGGTCGGCCAGTGCATCGGACTGGTATGTAGTTTGGGGTCTCAGAATTCCTGTTTTTGTAGCTGTAGTACACTGGTGCTTGTCCCCTATTGAGTGTGATTTTAATCAACCCCTAAATCTTGTTCATTCTTTCATCTAAAAGGCCAAAGTTCCTCTTCCAAAAACATGTGAATTTTCCTTTATTTCGTGGAAATTTGGCTCACTTTCATGGTGTCAGTTTTACATTCTTTACTGGTTTAGCAAATTCAAAAGCCATGGGCTGCTCTAAGATATGCATATGTCTATAATATGAGAGAACGAAGAAACAAACAAAAATAATGTTTTTAATGGTGAAGGATTTTTGGGAGTGAGTGATCTGCTTTTGAGAATTGCTACACATTTACATGATAAAGTTCGAAAATTTTCTGCAAGACACAGAAAAGATATTGGATTAGTTGTCAATTAAAACACTAGTTCCTGGTGGCAATTTTTTTTTAATAATCTTTTCTTTTTGGACCTTCTCTCCTAAGTACTATATTAATTTAGAGAAGTATTTGTACATGTGCAGCGGAACTACCGTTACTTCATTCTGTTCGTTTCTTCTTCAGCTCTTCTCTGCAGTTTTGTTGTTGCAATGTCAGCTTTGAATGTAAAACTTCAAATGGACAATTATGGAACTCTCTGGAAGGGAGTCAAAGCAGCACCTGCTTCAGTAATACTAATGGCCTATAGCTTTTTCTTCCTCTGGTTTGTTGGAGGTCTCACCTGCTTCCACTTGTTTCTCATATGCACAAACCAGGTCAGTTTCGCTTTTTCAATTCTGCTTGATATCATGTTCATATGCATAAGTTCTGATAGTCGGATCTACAACTTTCGGCCACTTTTGTTTACAAACTGAATCAAATCATTTTGATACGGCCTTTGTCAACATCAGTTTATTACAGCTAGATATAAACAAGAATATGCTGGGCTTATAAAATGCGTTTATAGCTCAATTGTAGCACATAGAAATACTTAGGTATATTATCATCTAGTGTTTTCTGAATTCCTTTTTCATCTTTTTTGCTTGCTCATACCAGGGATATATTTGGTATTTGAATTTATCTGTCAGAAAGTTGAACCTGTTTTTGCTGCTAAATGAGGGATGTGAAACTGGATACTGGATTCCGTAAGGTTTACAAAATATAATGGGGGAATGATTGGACATGTTGAATTTTATTATTCGGGATAAAGGCTTGTTTGCTATTTAACTATACATTGCCTTCAAATTGTTGAAAACTTTCTAATTCTGTAATTGCTTCTTTAGACGACATACGAGAACTTTCGCTATAGAGGAGAAGATCATATCCGCGTCTATGACAAGGGTTGCCTGAAGAACTTTCATCAAGTATTCTGCACCAATGTAAAGCCTGGAATCAAGTTCCATGCATATGCACAAGAAAATGAACGGAGACCTTCAAATGGCTTGAACACCCCAGAATCTGAGGCCCGTTATTCGGGAGGGGACCAGCGAGTAAAGGTAGAAGATGACCGAGAAATTGGTGGTGATCTCCTCCAGCTATCCCAGCGCCGCGATGATGAAGAAGTATAGGACATGCATGCTGGAAACAGGAAGAATCGGTATCATCCCAAAGTGCTAAAAATGATCGAGCTTGAGTGGGTTGTTAAAAAATCTTGTGTTGTAACCTTGCAATGAAGAAGCTTGGAGGTTTACCCATTCATCCTTTTTCTCTTTTCGCAAATAGTACAGAGACATTGATAGCATACTATAGAATTCCAACACAGAGAACATTACATTTGAGTTGAAATTTTATTTTTTTGTTTTAACTGCAAAATCTAAATGAGTTGATCTTCTGGTAAGCAAATGAATGTTCACGGAATTCTTTATCCTTAGAATTTTGCTTTATTTTTATCAAGTTTTTGTTATTTGCCTCCATTTCTGTTATTTCAAAAAGCTTCTCAATGGTTATACAAATTGATGTTGATTGATGCATGATTCTGAAAACCGGATTAGATCGGTCAATCAGACCAGGTTCGATCAAGGATCATTGGCTAATCCAGTCCGGTTGAGTAGTTTAATGGTTTTAACCATTGGAGTGCTTTGAAGCACAGTTTAACTGTGTCTATTCGCAATTTTTTTGTAATGGATGGGTAACATTGTTGGACCACAATTTTCAGTTGAAAATATTACAAATATTTATATATTAAGGAGTATTGTTTTTTTTTTTTCATCTGACCATCAATCTAACCAGTCGGACCACCAAAACTTTTAACTAGTTCAAAGCTTAGTGATTTTCGATAATTTATAGTATTTTGTAATTATCTCCATACCAATCTTTCTCTATAAACAAAAGAAAATTTTACTTGATCTCCTAAAATAAGAATGTAAAAAGGATTGAAATTTCACCAAATAATTTGATTGGATTAAAATGATGTTGTTGGGTTTTGCTTTATTTTATACCAATCAAATTTGTTTAGCATGCAAATTTCAATATCAAAAAATAAATAAATAAATAATTATAATTTTAAGAACCACTTAAACTCAAGATGGTAAATATGGAAGCCAGATTGAGTTTGAAACAAGTTGACAAAATTGTGCAAGTTAGAAAGGCTTTATTAAAATGTCAACAATCTGGTTTAGTGATGCAATCTTTAAGAAGCAATAAAGGGACAATCAATTTCAAATGTGTTAGGTGAGTTTAAGAAAGACATTGTTGTGAACATGTGCATAACACTCTTGTTGTGATAATAAAGTGGGATACCATCATTACGAGAAATCAGTGATAGACCTGTAGATATAATATTAAAGGATCAAAATTAAATAAAAGTAAAATATAAGAAATCAATAAGAAATAATGAAATTTAAGAAGGGTTAGTATGAAATTTTAAAAATAATTTTGAGATTTTAAATATATTAAATTAGTAATTTTTTAAATATACAAAAATTAAATATTTATTATTTTTTATATCTAAAAGAGGTAATTCATATTTTTTAAACCTGAAACGAGTCAAGTGACCCTCCTTTACTCCTTATGTGAAACTCCAAGAGTCTTAGATGGGTCATAGAAGTCATATGAGTTTAAAAGTAGTGTTAACAAGATAGTTGTTAAATTATGCCTATTACGATCGTTAAATAAAATAGATAATTTTAAAACGGGAAGAAGGGGAAAACGTGAAAACCTATGCAAAGAAACTAATAATGTATAAAGAAAGATAACTTAACTCATTTATGTAAGGAAACTAAATTAATAAATTGCTTATTATAAATTTAACAACTAATTCAAAGTTATTTATTATTTTTTAAAAATAGGATAAAAGTCATGAAAGGGTTAAAATGAAAAGTAAAAATAGTTTGTAGCCATACTAGACTTTTGTAAATTTGGAAGGACTTATCCAAATTAAGAAAACTATAAAAAAGTGAAAGTAAAACCTTTCGTGTTCAAGGGTTTTCTGTTGCTATATATTTCTTCTTAAAAAATCAGACTTTTAAATCTCTCTCTAGGGTTTGTTCTTAACACTCTGAAGTTCTGAAGCATTCAATCGATTCAACAATGGTAAGTATCTGATTGGATCAGATCTATAATCTATCTTTGTTCAAAATCACTTATTTTTGGCGCAGCTTTTTACTTTTATACAATGGTTCAGGAGGGTAAAGCCAATTTAGAGGCGCAAATAGATCAGCTGTTGAACAGCGAGAAGCAGATGAGATTAGCCGCTGACGTGGCGGGCACCAAGAAGGCTGTGACCGACATTTTGCAGCTTTGTTTTGAAGCTAAAGATTGGAAGACCCTCAATGAACAGATTGTTAATTTGTCCAAGAAACGCGGGCAATTGAAGCAGGTTAGTTTATTTTTAATTTAAGTGGTTGTTTAGATTGTGATTTTGTGTTTGTGAATTGGGTATTTGGTTAAATTTTAGTTTATTTTTGAAGGAATTTGTGTTTTTTGTATATATGGTTTGAAGTATAATTGGATGTCTATGTATTAATTTAAGTGGGGTGTAGATTGGAACAGTGTGACTGTGAATTCGGTGCTTTGTAGATTTTTAATTGTAGATTGTAAACGAGAGGGTATGTGATATATGGTTGTGGGGATTTATATTTTTAGTGTTTTGAGAGATAATTGGACGTTTATGCAAATAGGTTTTGCCAATGAGGGTTTATTTAAGGGCATGTTTGATATGCTGAAGGAATGATTGGTCTTGAAACCAAGGTTTTAAAAGCCGGACCGGAACCGGCTGGACTGTGAACCGGGCACTGTAGCGATTTTTAAACAGGAAAAACCGTCCATTTTAAATTTTCGGATTGAACCGCGGTTGAACCGGTGGTTCATTGGCGGTTCGAGGTCAATCTGGTTCACAATTGTAAAAAAGCTCAGTGTAAAATTTTCTCCAGCTTCAGTCCTACGTTGTCGTCAACTTCGTTGCTCCAGTTGTGGGTTACGGTTTGACTGACATCAGTTGGTATTTTCTCCAGTCATCTTTACTGGTTGGTATTTTCTTAGGACTGAAGCTGGAGAAAATACCAACTCGTTTGACATCTTTACTCGTTTGACTGGAGCAACGAGTAACCCAGTTGTGTAAAATACCAACCAGTAAAGATGACTGGAGAAAATCCAGTTGTGTAAAATACCAACTCGTTTGACATCTTTACTCTAGTTTTTCTGCTAGTGGTGAGATCTTCTGCTTTGCCGCCGACAACATTGATTCAGTTTTGTGTTTGACTGACTCTCATGATGCAACTGCAAGCTTGAAAGTTGAAACCATGGAGGAACTATGGTTTAGTCAAACGAGTTGGTATTTGAAAACCATTAATTAATGGGCGTTCTGGTGGTAGGTATAGGTGGAGATGGGGAAGTGGAAACATGTACTTGAGAAACAAGCGAGCTGCCAAAGCGAGAGGCTTATTGTAATGGACATTTCTTAGGAAGTTACCCTCTGATGGAGAACAGCTCACCCACGTAACCAAACCCACTTGACATACCTCTTGCCTATATATACCTTCTTTACATTTCTCATCTTTATCAAAGCCAATCTTTCATAGCTCCTTCTATTTCTTTATACTATTTATCAAAGTGGAAGTATGTTGGTCAGTTAATTTTATATTTTATTTAATTCATATATTAGATTTTTAATTTGTTTGGGTGTCCAATAATTAATAGTGCATGTGTTTGTAGAATTGGATTTGTTTAATGCATATGTTTTGTTTTGATGCAAAGTTAGCTATTATTACTTATTAAATTTATGTTCAATAATACATATATTTTATTAATCGTGAAAACTGAAAAATATGTACAGTATAAAATTTACTGTGTAAAATATATGTAATTAATAATTAGATATAATATTTTTAAGTTTTTACGTAAAATTGTAATTCCGGTCCAACCGACCGGTCTAAACGGTCCAATCGGTCCGACCTAAACCAGTACTTAAAACGGTTTTTATTCCAGTCCGGTTTTGAAAACCTTGCTTGAAACAAAGAATATGAGAAATTTAAAGAAAATTTGATAAAATGTGTTTGGATAAAATGTTTTAGAATTATTATGGGTTAAATTGTGTTATAGATTCATACTAAGTTTTACGTGCAGATGTTTGTAATGCAAATGTTAACAGAAAGGATATGTAGAGTAGTTATGTGAATTAATTAATGATTTACAATGTGAATTTACAATTCTTTTTATAAATGTGGTTCAATTGCGAATTTGCAATTGTTTATTTGAATTAAAGGAGTTTTGTGGTATTCCGTTATGTTAATAGTTTGTGATACTAAGTAATTATCTTGGTAGATTTTTGTCTGATGTAAGCTTGATAGATGTTATTCGTTGGTTCTGTTAAGCTTCAGTCTCAGCTATTTGAGATTTTGTGGAATTGTGTGCAAAACTGAGATTCCGTATGGTAATTTTTATCATGTATGGGTAGACTGATCCATGTACGTGCTTATATTTTATGTTTTAATTCATGATCCTTAGAGAAGGGGATTATTGGGATTATTTGTTAGTTTTAATGAGCTGTTAGTTCTATGACAGGGCTCTTACAAAATTTATCAGTTATTATCTCTTTTGGAAATAATATAGAGGATATACATTATCCCAAGGGCTGGATTTATTGTTTAGAGCCTTGGTTCAACTTAGGGTTCAAGGTTCAAATCTCCTTACGACCACCTACATGGAATTTTATATCTTGCAAGTCACTGACTGCAAAATAGCATCCTGTCTTGAGCTTCATGAACATGTAGGGAAGGTCAAAGGATTTCATTATATTGAGAGAGAGAGAGATAATTGTGAATATGCCTTTGCTTATGAGTTAGTGTTGGGAAGAACCCCAGATTGCATGTATCATAATGGTGTTTAGAGCTGTATTCTTGTGTTCCTGTTGCATCCATTTCACAGCCATGTACAGTGTTCAATTGATGATAAAATCCTGAGATTTGAATTTTGCGGCATGTGACTGTAAAATTCTATTGCATGTGTTATTGCATGTGTTAAAGTTCTCATTTTATGAT
This sequence comes from Mangifera indica, assembly GCF_011075055.1. Taxonomy (NCBI): domain Eukaryota; kingdom Viridiplantae; phylum Streptophyta; class Magnoliopsida; order Sapindales; family Anacardiaceae; genus Mangifera; species Mangifera indica. The sequence continues at coordinate 10,421,035 of NC_058152.1, read as the reverse complement.
ATAATTATTTTCAAATATCTCTTTTTCTATGGATGAATTTAGTGCATTGGCGTATTAATAATGAAAACAGAAGTAATGCTATGTAATATTTAAAACTTCTATCTGCTTTGTTGCTATTTATTCATATAACTTGCGTGGTGAACCATTTGATCAGATTAGGAATCATTTGTTGCTAAAAATCTCAAGGGAATATTTAAATGTTTCACTTTTTGAGATACATTTTTGACGTTTTCTGCAGGCTGTAACTGCAATGGTCCAGCAAGCAATGCAATATATTGATGAGACACCAGATATCGATACTCGTATAGAGCTCATCAAAACACTAAATAATGTCTCTGCAGGGAAGGTAAATCTGAAGTAATTTTTTTGCTTTATAGTTAGTTTAACACTACTCACTACTGCATTCTTTCTAACAAACTTAATCTGTTGCAGATATATGTTGAAATTGAGAGGGCAAGGTTGATTAAGAAACTTGCAAAGATTAAGGAAGAACAGGGGCTCATAGCTGAAGCAGCAGATCTTATGCAAGAAGTGGCTGTCAGTATCTTCTGTATATGACAATGCCTTTCATATATATTTCATTCCCCTATGGCATTCTTTTTAATAAATTGGTAAGTTTCAGGTGGAAACGTTTGGTGCTATGGCGAAAACCGAGAAAATAGCATTCATTCTTGAACAAGTATGTGATTCTTCTTCTTCTTTTTTAATGCTTTCATTATAATGAATGCTTAATTATTAGCATATATATATTTGGCTATAAATATGATGATACCTGCTGATAAATTGAATTTTGCAGGTTCGTTTATGCTTAGATCGCCAGGATTATGTTCGTGCACAAATTCTATCAAGGAAGATTAGTCCAAGAGTTTTTGATGCTGATCCTTCAAAAGACAAGAAAAAACCCAAAGAAGGTGACAATATTGTTGAAGAAGCTCCTGCTGATATACCATCACTATTGGAGCTGAAACGGATCTATTATGAACTAATGATAAGGTATCTTATCACATTTAATTTGTATTTTTTGGCTCAGTATGTGCTTTGTTTTCTTGCGGATAGTTTGATTAAATGTGTGACCATATTCTCAAAGTTCTTGTGTGATCCTTGATTGAGATGAGTGTATTTTTGGGCATTATTTGTGTACATCTAGGTGAAATACTGCATGCATGACACATGCTTTGTAATTTTATCTTTCTTCTATGGCTTACTCCTTAGATGGTTGTTCCCATTTACTGCAGTACATGGAAAAATATGATATGTAAATGTAATCATATTGTAGATATATAGTCCCTGGTAGATTTGTACTTTTATCATTTTATTTAGAGGCTGGAAAATATATTGTGTGTTTTGGATTTCACCGGATTGGAGTAATTTTGGAGTTTTATCCTTGAATCATGAACTTCATTAAAGGTGGAATGGTTGACAGTGTTCTCTTAAGACTGTACTTTAAATTTTCCTTTTGGTAAGGTATAGACCAGAGTCATGTGGCTTTTTGATATGTGATGCTTAGGTCTGCACTTATTTGTCGTTTTGTTTTGGAGATGTGAAATGGTGTGTCTTTGACACCTCTTTTTTCATTAACAGCAGCCCCCTGAAGTTTTTTGCTGACATTTGCCTAATTTGGCAACCCTGATAGTTGGAATATTTAGTTTAGTTCCAGGTTGTTGGTGTTATGAACTTGTAATGCTTGGCTTGATTGGTCTATGAAATAATAGATTAAGATTTCACCAATGGAATTTGAGCTTCATTTTTCTTTCTTTTTCCTGTTTGGTTGCTGTATGCTAGGGGATTGTAAGTAATACATGAATGTATACAAATTTATGGAAGGAATAATATAACTAAATTCCTTGTGCACTAATAGCACAATATTATAACTGAATTCCTTTTTAACTGACTCATATTGGGATTGGTGTTTTATCATGATCTTTTTCCTTTGAAAGTATCATATTGTTCAAGCTTTTAAATTATAAAATTGCTATGGAGTTTGAAATGCTACCTTTGATCATTTTTTCATACCTTTGTTGGAACTTGTCATACAAGGTGTATTTATTCTTCTCATCTTTGCAGGTATTATTCTCACAACAATGATTACCTTGAAATTTGTCGCTGCTATAAGGCAATATATGAGATCCCTTATATCAGAGAAAACCCAGACCAGTGGATACCGGTAAAGCTTGTTCTAATTTATGCCTTCTCTTAGTTCTTCAAAGAATCTATGTTTGTGTATTTATTTATTTTTAACTTGCAGGTCCTGAGGAAAATCTGTTGGTATTTGGTGTTAGCCCCACATGATCCTATGCAGTCAAGCCTTTTGAACTCCACATTGGAGGATAAGAATCTCTCTGAAATTCCTAATTTTAGGTATGCCTTTAAGTAAATAGTGTTTGTTTGAATATCTTCATGCCCTCTAGGTCATTTTTTAACATATTATGGTATTTACTTGATGTCTTTCTTTATCCGGCCTTTCTTCCCTAGGTTGCTTTTGAAACAGTTGGTTACAATGGAGGTCATCCTGTGGACATCTCTTTGGAATACATATGAGAAGGAGTTTGTTAATGAAAATAGCATGCTCGGAGGACCTTTAGGTCCCAAAGCTGCAGAAGATTTGAGACAAAGAATAATTGAACATGTACGTTCTGGTCTAGATTTAGGTTTCATGCATTGTTGTTTTGCTGTTGTTCAATCCATTATTCATTTACAATGCACTTGTTCTTTCTCAGAATATTCTTGTTGTTTCAAAGTACTACTTGAGAATTACCTTGACAAGACTTGCAGAGCTATTGTGTCTCAGTATCCAGGTTTGTCTACTAATAAAGTATTTTCATATGTTAAACTTCATCCATGAGAAAATTTTTTGACCAGAGTGTGTGGGTGGGTGGGTAGGTGGATTCAAGGGAGAAACTGATATTTCATTAATTTTTCTTGAAATGGTGCAGTTTCCCTACCAATTATTGTGTCTTTTCTACATATAGCTTGTAAAACTGTTGTGACTTCTGTTATCAATTTCATTGCATTGCCAATTAAATCTTCTTGACAATCACTTTTTCTTGAAGTCCAAAATCTGATTAACGAAGCAATCAGTCAAAATTCCAATGAAAAACATAATCTCTGAAGCTTTCTGTTATGGTGATTTCCTCATTTCTATAAGCATCTTATAAAAATGGGTCATTCTAGTGATTGTTTATACCTTTAACACTTGAAAATACCTTTTGGAAAAGTAACTTATAATTAATGCAGAGGGTGATGCCACAGCTGCATCTGCATGAATTTGGTATTTCATCTGGAAATATTATTGCATGATCGGCATTAAGACTTTCTAAAATTTTCCACTTAAATTCAGGATGCCGAGAAGCACCTGTCAGATATGGTTGTGTCCAAGGCATTGGTAGCTAAAATTGACAGGCCAAAGGGAATAGTCTCTTTTATGGTAGCCAAGGATAGCAACGACATTCTCAACTCATGGGCAACAAACTTGGAGAAGCTACTTGATCTCGTCGAGAAGAGTTGCCATCAAATTCACAAAGAAACTATGGTTCACAAAGCCGCCCTCAAAGTTTGATAATGACGACATCACCCTACTTTTCAGGTAGATTTCTCTCGTTTTCCTTATTTTTTCATCACACCATCAAATATAGCAGAGGCATGTAGTGACGTCTTGTCTTCATTTTGTTTGATAGGTTTCAGTTGTGATCACAATCAATGTGAATTCAACTTCGATTGGGTTGATCAAACAGGCATTTTATCATCAGGTTCTTTCTGGAAGTTATTTTGTTTGTAGAAGGTTAGGGAATATAGATCTCGAATTTGTTTCCAAAAACTTAAAGATTGTTGTACACTATTAGTACATACTTTTACCACTGGCTAACACAAAAACTTCATTGGGCTTGTTTAGTAGCAGTGGAAAGAAATTAAATTTATCCACTTTGGTTCATTTATAGTTTCTCATGTTTTCTTAAGATTCTGATCTTTCTCATGGTTTCCTCCATATTTGTGTTTCAACAATGATTTTGCTGTAATCCTGTGATTTAGAGTTTTTTCCACCGGTCCCTGAATCAACTGAGTAATGGAATGATACCTTTATTTCCTAGCATGTGGTAACACTAGATGCATGAAATAGTTAAGCAACCGCTCAAGAAACCTTAATGGTCACTAGAAATTGCCTCGGAAGTGATTCTGGCCAATTTCAAAGGATCCATAATATTACCTGCGCTGTAGCAGGATCAAAGAAGAAAACCATAAAGTAAGCAAGTTTCATGAGACTCAGTTTTGAATCATCTTTTTGTTGTGTTTTTAATCTTTTCCCAGATATTTCATGATTGGTATAAATGAATACGTATTTAATTTTGAATATATTTAACTAGATATTTAAAAGATGTATTATTATATACGTATAATAAAGGGTATCAAATGGAGTATTTAAAATTGGGTGCTTAACTCTTTCTTAGTACAAAATCCTCTTTTGATTGATATGTGTAAGAAAGTCAATTATAAAGATAAAGGTCAATGCAAATAGTCAGATTCAAAATATTGACTTTACCATTTGTGGGCAGAGTCTAAAGTATTACAAAGTAGTAATGGTCAGTCAAGTTACAAAGCTGTTCACCAGATGGTCAATTTGGGATGGCAGTTAAATTTCCACGGTATTGAAATGAAACTTTGACTATTGGCTATTGCTCTATCTTTTGTCATAAGCAAGCATTTATGCCATTGGTTTATATCTTCCAAGAGAATTCTTCTGGTCATTAATCCATTGAGTACTACAGATGTTTTACGGTTGTTGTGTTATCGTATGAATGAATATTATCTTATTTTTAATTTAAAATTATTCAATTATATATGTTATTGACATGATAGTTGAATCGTGTATTAAGTATTATATCATATCGTATAATATAACTTTTAAAAAATAAAATAATTAAATAATTAAAAATATAATTGACACATTATCATTTTAAAAAATATTTTAAATACTTTTAAAAATTTAAAATTCTCATACACACTCCCACTATATTATTATTTTTTCTAAAAAGTGTATTCATAATATATATCGTATCATATGATACATCCAATGTATCGTAATAATTACAATACATCTTATGATATATATTGTTTTTCATCTGTATCGTATAATAAAATATATATCATATATTGTATAATACTGATAACTACAATTATTAATATATAAAATACTCTTGTATAGTACTTTGATTACATGATTTTATCAAATTAGATACTCAAATGATATATCATCATATAATTAAATATTATTTTATCTTTAATTTAAAATTATTTAATTATATAATAATACATCATTTAAATAATTAATTAAATACACATTTTTTAATTGATTATGCGTAATACAAGGGCCCGTGTGGTCACAGAATTTCAAGTATTCAATTATTATTATTGGGTTGAAATGGAACCGGTAGAGTAACCTTTAGGCCAATTCCAAGCATTCAATTATTATTATTGGGTTGAAATGGAACCAGAAGAGTAACCTTTAGGCCAATTCCAAGCATTCAATTATTATTAAAGTGCAGTATTGGGTTGACATGGAACAAGTAGAGTGCCCTTTAGGCCAAGTCTCTGTCTCTATCCGTCAATCAAGGATTATCATATAAACTAGGCCCAAACACCGTTTTCACCCAAGTTTTAATATGCTTGTATAGTTATATCCATAAAGTTTTAAAAACTTAAAATCTCATCTATACATCAACTATGATTAAAATTTTCTGTTGGAAATAAAAATAAAATTATCATTTTACTAATAATATTAAAAAATATAAAATTTATTAATTTCTCCTCTAAGTTTTAAAAACTAATATTTTACCTTTACTTAAAGTTTTTTAATTTTAAAAAGTCATATTCTTCTCCCCTCCTTCCTTCCCCCCCCCCACCCTCCACCCTCCCAAAATAAAAAACCTTAGGGTTTGATGAAGTGACCGATTTTTTCGTCTCTAATGATGCTCAAATAAGAGGGTAGACGTTAACCAATGTTTTAGGATAAAGAAGAGAGATGGTCAACGTTAGAGATGGAGGCCAAATGGGTGAAGGAAAAAATCTTAGGTTTTAGGGGTGGGGGATTGTGACTTTTTAAAGTTAGAAAACTTTAAACAATAGTAGAATTATTAATTTTTAAAATTTAAAAGAAAAATCAAATAAATTTTATATTTTTTAATATTATTAATAAAATGATAATTTTAGTTTTATTTCTAATAAAAAATTTTAACTATAGTTAACCTATTAATAAGATTTTAAATTTTTTAAACTCTATAAATATAACTTTAAAAACTCATCAAAATTTGAGTGGAAAATAGTCGTTTCACCTATAACTATAAACTATCCAAATTGGTCCTGACATCCAGACTAAGAAGACACAGAAGAAATTTTAAACTAATTGCCATTATCAAGTATCATGAAGAAGAAAAAGAAGAAGCGTGCTTTAATTTTATGAATTTTACCATAAAGAAAGGGATTACTTCTGACCTCTACTACTAATCTTTGTTTGGATATATCAAATTTTAATCAAAGTCTCCATAATTATTTCTTACACATTATTAGGGTCATACTTGAAATCACAATTTTAAATCTATATTTTTACCCATATATATTAATATATACTATCGAAATTCAGTAATATTATACATACATACATATATATAATTAAATAATTAGATAATATATTATTATGTGATTGAGTGATATTTTATTTTTAATAAATTAGATACTTAAAATAACTTACATAAAGTTTTATTACAATAGATTACGATATCTTTTAAAATTATGGACATGTATGGAAGAAAATAACAAAATAATAAAAGGTCAAATCCCTTTTCCCACCCAAGGTTTGATGGAAATCCCTCTCTCATTTGTTAATTATCAAAAATCTAAATTTTCATCAATAGACGATTAAAATTAATAGAAATAATTAACTTCAATGATAAAATCATTATTTAACTAGTTATATGTTAAAAATAATAAAATATTATCTATTTTCTTTAAAGATTAGAAAACTAATAATTTTTTGTATGATTAAAATTTTAAATCTTACATTTTCTCCTAGAGTTTCTCTTTCCCTTTTTTTAGGTCGAAATCGACGGTTTCACTCTCCTTGCCCTTTTCTGACACATCTTTGGCATGTTCCTCCCCACAATGATGAGTCACTATAGGAGGGAGCACGCTAGAGATACGCCAAAAAAGGGGAGAAAGAGTGAAGTCGCAAGTTTTAATGTCAAAAAAAAAGATAGAGAAACCTTAGAAAAGAAATTGTTAGTTTTTTAAACTTAAGGAGAAAATGAATAACATTTTATAATTTTTAATACAGTATTAATTAAATTACGATTTTACTTTTGAAGTTAACTATTTTTGTTAATTTTAATAATTCATAGGTAGAAATTTAAATTTTCGATAATTAATTGATGAAATGTTAGATTTACATCAAACCTTGGTGGGAATATGTCTTTTGGCCGTTATAAACAAATGATGAACAAGGCTATATGTATAAATTTTTGAATATACAATTAGACATATAGATGATATATCATCACGTAATAGATGTTATATATTATTTATATGTTTAATTATGTACTTAAAATACACACACACATACATATATATATATATATATATATATATATATATATATATATATATATAGAGAGAGAGAGAGAGAGAGAGAGAGATAATCCGGAATAAGATAAATAATATAGCTGTAAAAAGGCTGAATAATTGTACTCACTGAAAAACTAAAAATTTTATCCTGAATTAGGAGGGTATAGATTGGAGCTCATCCATGAAGGAATTTCAAAATTTTCACCACTGCTGTGGGTGGAGGCTGCCATGAAGTGATGAGGAGGCTGAGGCTGGAACATCAAATGGGGTGGCGGCGGCGGGGACAAATTGGAAGCCAATGAAGAAGAAAACACAAGCTGGTCATACAAACTCATGGGCTGCCTCTGAAATTCAGCAAAATCCAAAACCATGGGAGCAGGAAACCCCACTTGAAAATGAACAATCGGCTCAGTGGATGTGGGAGTGCTCAAAAGGGTTGGTGCAGAACCGGAAAAGGCGAACTGGGTAGTTGCCGCAGCCTCGGCGGCTGCTGGGTCTCGAGGCGGTGACCGGAGCTTGACATTTTCAGGGAAATTGAGCTTTGCCTTGTTGCCTCTGAACCTTAAAGCGGCTTCATCATATGCTCTGGCTGCATCTTCCGCTGTGTCAAATGTGCCCAGCCACACTCTTGCAGCCTTGAATGGATCTCTTATCTCCGCCGCCCATTTCCCCCACGGCCGCTGCCTCACTCCTCTGTATCTTCTTCTCGGTTCTTGAACGTTGATGGCGGTGTTGTTATCATTCTTCTTATATTGATCGCCACTGTTGGTGGTGGTGTACTCATACTTTGCGTTGAATAATGTAATTTCTGATTGAATTGTTGAATTTGAAGTTTCTATTGGAAAGAAATTAACAAGGAATCATTAATCATTAATTAGCAATGCTATCATCCAATTTTTATTATAAATTGAGTATTTAAATAATTTATCATAATATGACTGATTATTAATTAATATTTAATTTAAAATTATTGGATCATATAATTATATATTATCCAAATATTCAATTAAATATTTAAAATTCGGTATTCATAATTTTATTGGTTAACACTTATATCTTAAAATTGGGATTATATAATAATAATAATAATAATAATAATAATAATAATATGGTTACTATAGATTGCATCATTGCATGCAATATTAACATTAATACTATTATTTTAAGATCAAATTTTCGAAAATAGATCATATCTAATCGATGTTAAATAAGGGTTAACTCAAGTTTAGTACAAATTTATAAAAGATAATTTAAGTCTGATTTTGTTTGAATTAATCTATAGTATTATTAGAATGCAGATAATATATCGATTGAATAGTATTATCGAAAACTGAACTATCTTTTTTAAAAGGCAAACAAACTAAGTTTAAGTTGAACTGTTAAATTAAAAATTTAGTTTGAATTTGACCCATTTAAATTAAACATAAATTAGAACTCAAACAACTCGAATCCACCTCGAATTGGAGGGTAGAGTATAGTTTAAATATAGAAATAGTCAAATAGGGTAAATATAATTTTAAAATATATACCAGTTAATTTGGGTGTTGAAAAAAATAAAGTTACCTCTTAAAGAAGAAAACTCTTTAGATGTTTGAATATGCTGATTTCTTCCTCTTTTGTGGCCACTGCTGCTCCCTGAAGGGGAAGAATAAGAGGAGGAGCCACCATGCAAGGAGCTTTCACTTGAACCAACATTCATATCATCCATCAATTCATTTACCAAATTATCATCATCACCGTCGTTAATCCGCCGCACGCAATCATCTCCGGTCACCACGTGCGTCAGAGCAGACACCATCGCCGACATCTCCCTCTCCCTTCTCACCTTCGAAAACATCCACATCTCATTGCCAGCGGATTCATCCAACGGTTGATATTCAAACGGCCACTGCTCGTTATCAACCCGATGACCATCCTCCGCCACCTTCTTTCCTTTCTTGTTCGCCACTTTTTCAACGCAACATCACATGCAAAATTACAAAAATAAGCAAAAGGGTTGGTCAATTTCTTCGTTTTGAAGGAAGAAACAGTTGAGTGGTGGGTGTTTATATAAGGAAAAGAAAGAGAGCTGCCCTGGCAAATTTGAATGGAGACTGTTTACATTGAAGTCGGTAGGAGATCAAGTGGGGAGAGTTGAGTTATGAATGGATTAAATTAAAGTTAATGATTTAGGAAGGCGAAGGTGTTGAGATAAATAAAAGAGTCAAAAGAGGATTTGGGAGAAGGTCAAAGGATTGGAGACAAGTCGATGTTGTTCAACAGAGGAAGCAACAATTGGGACAGACTGGCTCCTGTTTTTGGCGGTGGTTTGGTTTTGTTGAGGAAGATAAATTGGGAAATTACCGACATGGCCTCCCATTTTTTTTTATAAAGCAATATTTTGTGCACCAATTTTTTAATATTTAATTGGATATTTAGATTATTTATGATTATTTTATTATTAAATTAAAATTACGTAATCATATAATAACAATTCATCTAGTCAACCAATTAACTATTCAAAATTAGATGCAAATAAATATCTTTTCTAAATAAAACTATATATTCATACTTTTGATACGTCATTTTAATACGTAAATGATGAGTGATTATATGATTGGATAATTTTAGTATGATAACCATCAATCTGTGTATTTAAATTATGTGTCAAAAGTGTGTATACATTAAATTACTCTTAAAAAACAATTTTTTGTGTACACATACTTGAATATCTAATTAGGTATTTAAATAATATATCATCATTTAATTAAATATTAATTTATTATTAATTAAAAGATAACAAACTATATGATGATGCATAATCTAGATATACGATTAGTACTCAAAATTAGATTTATATAGTTTTATTGCTGTTAAAATATACAAATTTTATTTAAAATACAAATTTATGTGATTACACTAAATTGATCAATAATGTCTTTTAAATGTAAAATTCTAGATTTAGATTAGAGTGGATTTTTGAGTCGAACTTATTTGGATTCTAATCTTTTGAATAAATCAAACTCAAATTGGAATTTTAATTTAATTTGGGTTTGAGAGCTCACTAATGAATTTACACTAAAGTTTCATTGATGATTTTTTTTCTTTTTCTTTGACAATTTATTATTTTCTTCGATGTCATTATTTGTTATTTGAATTCTTGTTTTCATATTTGAATAGAGTTTGATCCGATCTTTGTTCAAACTGAAATTCACCTCTAATCAAGTTAGTATTCAACTTTTAAGTGATTTTAAATTTAAAAAATAAATTAAATAATTAGATTAACTTGTGCCATAGGAAGTCAATTTACACATTCTTCATCATTAATTTATTTTTTATTATTATAAATGAATAAATTTGGCAATTCCCATGTGTAGCTTTGTCGACATACTTGCGTTTAGATTATTAAATTTATTTAGTTTCAAAAATAAATAAATAAAAAAATAAAAGTTCATGTTCATTTTGTCCACAGCTTCTTTAATTTTTTCACTTTAACGTGGCGGCTTTTGATTGGTTGATATGCCGGTACCGTTAGATGTTAAATGTCAACGTTGACCACAGTCAACGGTACGAATTTTATTGGCGGGTGGCTATTAGCCAACAATAGGTGAGACCACCCTAGTTCGATTCGGATAATTACATGTTTGACATTAAGGTTTTATGTCAGTACAAATGGGACCCTAACAGTTTGAAAGCGTCTTGTAACGTTTCTGTCAATGGACGAACGTTCAATTTTTAATCGGAAAAGTGCATACTCACTGGACAGAAAAGAAAAAAGTTGAGATGGATAAAAAAATTATTTTAATTAATTTCTTTAAAATAAATAAATATTAAAAATTAAAAGAAATTAACATATCATCATAAGAATAAGTAATATTATTGTTTATTTTATATAAAATTTTTAATTATTTAACTATATAATAATACATTAATTTATGTGTATTTATTAATATTTTTCCGTTTGTATAAAGTATTGTTGTAATTTTGTAAAGGAAAATAAAACTTGTGGTTTAAATTGATAGAAGGAGATATTATGATGGACTTTCAAAACATATCTTCTTTGTTTCTTGGAAATTTTGGCAAGAATTTCTTATCTAAAATTATTACAATTCTCAACTATTACCTACACATTTGATACAGTTATTTACGAATTTTTCAGTCGTTCACAATATTTTAATAATTAAACTGAGTATTGATCTAGTTAAGGGATCGGTCTAATTCTGCTTTAATCTTATTAATCATATTGATGATCAAATCGATTATCCATTTAAATTAATTTTAGAACAATACGCATAACAATTTTGTCTGTTTAATTTATCATATAGAAAATTCAATTACACTATGTGATGACCCTGAGCAACTCCCAAATGGGAAATTCCCATTTCTTGGATTAGATTGAGCTTGGAGTTGTGATTAGACTAATTGAATCAATTAGTTAAATTTAGGTTTCAAATCATTTTCATTCACATTGTGCCACAATAATTCAATGATACACGTGGCCACATGGGTGTGAAACCTATGTATGAACAAAAGTTCTAAATTGGTGGATTAGTGTGCCAAATCTAGTTGAATTAGCATACATTTTTTGCCTAATAAAAAAATGTGCCTTCCAAATTAAGCCTCATGGTGGATAGTGCAATGTTGAGGAAGATTCTTGTAAATAATATTATATATACAAATTTCAAAAAAAAATTATATAGAATGGATGAGATTGTGATCGACATATTAATTTTTTTAAAAATTAGGCAAAATAAAAATAAAAATGAGGATGTTGTAAGGTTTTCCACCTAAATTTATACCTATAATTATATTAATGTTTTATTAATCACTTTCAACGGGTGATTATAATATTAATAAGAGTTATAATCAAATCAACTTTATATGGGTCAAAAGACTATGTTTTAAAATTTAATATTTTAAAGTTTGTTTGAATTTTTATTTTTTTAAAATTTAAATAATAAAATTTTAAATTGATTAAAACATACTGATAAAAATAATATTTTTTTAAGAAAACTAAATAAATTTAATAAAAGAATGGATAATATATAAAAATTTATCTTTTTTAAATTTAAAATATGAGAATTTGCCGTCCCATCAAACTTGGATAAGGAATAGTCCATTGGCCTTTGTTTTTTATATAGGAATGGTCCATTCAAACTTCCTTGAAGGGTTAAAACAAGTACAACTTTGGCCAAAAGAAAAAAAAAAGATAATTAGAAGACAAACAAAAATTAATGCTAAAATATGACCACATGAATCGCATTAGAAGAAAAAAAAAAGTCAATTTTCTTTTTTTATGTAGAAAAAATGGGTCAAATTTGTTTGGTTGTCCACTCTTACAAGGTGCAAGCACTTGAATTGGCAGATTAAATTCATTGTATTCAAATAGAAGAAAATAATTAATTCGGCAACTTTAGCTTCATGTTGCCGCATATGTGAACTCATTTGACTCCGACATTAAAATAATTTATTAATAAGATTTTTGCACGAGGGTATTTACATGACTTTGATATTTAAAAAAATATATATTATATGTATTTATTTTGAGTATATAAATATATATATTTACACGTGTTATCATATATTGAGATATTATTTTATTATTAATTTAAATTCATCTAATCACATGATGATATATATAAATATGTACCTAAAATAGGTACACATAATTTTATTGCTTAGAAAATTAATACAAAATAAAGAAAATGTTTTTTTATAATATATGTTATTGGGTCAATTATGACCTACTAAAAATAATAACTTTAAAAAGTCATATATTATATGCTACTAATAAAATACTATGTGTCATAATTCATACTTTTGAAAAAATGTGAATGTTAAAGACATTCACAATTATAATAGGTATTTTTTTTCTTTTTATACTAAAACATGTTAATGATAATTATATTAATTATAATAGAGTGATTAATATTTTTTTCACCCTAGGTTTTGGCCTTAAAACTTTTTTTACCCACTAACCGTTGGTAATGTTTACTTGAGTTTTAAAGTAGCAATCAGAGATTGTGAGGAAGTCAAAGATAAATATGATTGTTGTTACGACAATAGAGAAGAAGAAGAACTTGAGGGTTTGAGGAGAGGAATTGCAAGTATGAGTGAACAAAAAGAACGACAGGACGCTATTGGAGTGGGAGAAAGTGAGAGCGTGAGACACAAGTGGAGTTTGTCTATGACTACGTTGACTTTTGTGTTGGGAGAGAGCATTGGAGGTCATACAATGATTGTGAAAGACGTGAAACCTCATGATAACCGTAAAAAAAGACTCTTGACCTTTAACTAACAATTGCAACCCTGTCCCTAGCCATCGAAACCTTGTCCTTAACTACACCTACTAAAGTATGATCTCAACTTCTACATATGCAATTGCCAATAGATCTAGGCTACAACAACCATAATTTTTTTTCCTTTTTTCGTCTTCATTTCAAACGATGCCTTCCTTTTTTTAACTCTATCTTCCTCTCCATTCTTTATGATCAAATTATTTTGGGGTCAAAATCATAATTTTACACAATTTATTTAAGGTATGCAAGTCATTTTACTTGTTTGAATTGCAAATCAGTTTCAAGGATAAAAATCAGAAAATAGACTAATTAAGAAAAATAATTAAATCATTTTGCACCTCTTCAAATAATTAATTACACAAGTAAAACAATAAGGGTAATATGGTCATTATATAATGAATTAGTAAAAACATTTCAAGACCAAACCTAAGGTGGGATAATATAAATCACTCAAGTGCACCTCTAAAATTTCTACCGACAACTATTTCATCCAAACTTGTATCTTAAATTTTATAACGATTGTCACATTGCTCTAGTCATAAGAACCAATGAGAGAGGCCAAGAGTATGACTACAAAACTCTTGCCCAAATAGACAAGGTGAGAATAGTCCAAGTCAAATTGAGAGCAAAATGAGCATATGCCACCATCAATGGATCAATGTTGACTATTGTGGATTTATGTTTAGTTAGTTGATAGAATTAAAGATATTCTATATTATTAGTCCTCAAAATGCTTTTTGACCTTGATTTTCAGGTCCAATTAAGCATAAACTTTATGATATAAGATTTGGGATTAAATAATTAGCTTGATTTGTGACATAAAATCTGGGATTTTCATTGACTAACTTCATGGAATTATACCAAAGAGAAGAAAATAATTCAATAAAGAAAGTTTACTATTGCATTACAACGAAAGCCAACTAATTTTTTTACCTCTATTTATATTATTTACTAATAATGGGTAAATGGTAGAAAAAAATAATCAAACTTCAAAGTAAAAATAATTTTTTTATCTTATAAAGTTATTGATACAAATAGATGAAAAATGCTTTTACAATTTGGATTGGATCATGTGGTTCAATCAATTTAACCGAGATTTGACACCTAATCAAATCCAAGTAAGGCCAAAACAACTTTTTGAAGTTCAATTGTTCTGACTTGTAGACAAACCGGCCAGCCTATTCCAATTCGTGATTCATTTATTGGGTCAAAGCGTCACAAATCAACATGATATTGGCATAAAATATCGCAATAGTGGAGACACGAACCCAACTCCCTATAAATGAATGTACACATGCATGACAACCAAACTAATTAATAATGATTTTATATTTAACAATTAAATAAACAAAAATATTTTGGATTATTTTTAATATCTATTTAAAAAGATTATCAGTTCGACTATTGATTCAACTAGCCCGATCAATAAAAATCCGAACTGACCTCTTTATCTGATCAATATCCAATCTAAGTTTCATACATTGGACAACATTTTTTTTTAAAGATTGCAAAGCTTACACTATATATATATATATATATATATATATATATATATATATATATATATATATATATATATATATATATATATATATATATATATATATATATATATATATATATATATATATATATATGTATGTATGTATGTATGATTGAGGAAACCTGTCTAACTTTGCCCAATAAATAAACCCTCGGGTGCTTTGAGAATGAAGTCTGATAAACAAATGACAATCATATTTAAATAGGTTGTGTTACTTCTCTAACAAGATCATCATAATCCAAGAGAACGTCTTGACTCAGATCTATATTAAACAAGAACTTTTATTTGATAATGTTAGTATTGTTAGTTTCAAGCATCGGAGAATAAAGATCAAAACATACTAATTTTTTACGCTTCTATTTGTTTTTTGAAGTTTTAAACAATTACATAACTTGAATATGAACAATATCTGTTCCTATTGTTAAAATAAAATAATTATTGGTGTCCAAATTGAAGGAAAACTATAATTGTAATTTCCTTGGAAAATGTTATGTGTGTTGGTGTGTGCGTGTGCGAATGTGATCGTGTGCGCGCTATGGACTACAATAAAAATTCAAAATGTTTGTGGGTTAATTGCAATATACTATCACTTAGTTGAATTTCTTTCGTACAAGTAAATAGTTGAGATAATACATATGTTTGGATATAGTAGGCAATGGGCTATTGGAGTTGATAACATTTCGAAATACATTGGCGGGGTTTAGAAATTAGTATCAATTGATGCAAAAATAAATTACAATGGATTCATAGAAGCAGTTTGTTCTTGTTTGGGCACTAACTGAAGTTGCAATGATGTAAAAATTTAGATGTAAAACCCAAACACCTCAAGTAATTTGTCGTATATGATAAAAGATGATTACTATGTTCAGATTATCATGAGGTTATTGAGGGACGCAAAAGGAATTTGTTATTTTTTGGTGTGGTTACAAGCCTTTAAGAAGTCAGAACCAACTATGAACAACGATATCCCGAAGCATAACCAAAGGTTCACTCATCCCCATTTATGGATGAACAATGGTGTTAAGGTTGGGGCAAACTTGATTGCTCCCTTTCAGGATTGGGCATAGAGTGAAAGAGCAAGGCACCGAGAGCCATTATGGGGTACACCCGAGAGTTGTTTTAAGATGGGTGACGTTTAACCATAAAATTTTCAATCAGATAAAGAAGAATATGGTGGTTGTGATGATGATGGTACTATTGATGGTAGTGATGATGGTGGTGATGATGTGGGGGTTGGTCCTAGTGGGTTGGCATTGGGTAGTTCAAATCATGATGTTCCAATACATCTTGGTTTCATTCCCATTGATGTTTAAGTTCCAAATACATAATTTTTAAGGGTCTAGAGTCTTATAAGGATACTGAAAATAAAGGTATTGAAATTCATTTAGCTCTACCATAAGATGAGAGATTCAAAGTAAATGATCAATTTGTTTATAAATAGGTCTTAATAGATACGTTTCATATGGATGTATTGAAAAATAATTATTAGTTCAAGGTGACAAGTTTAAACAAAAAAAATGGATGAGATATCAAATGTGTGTATAAACAATGCAAATGGAGAGCACAAGGGATGAAGTTAAGTAACTTTAACCTTTTTGTGTTTTATAGGTTTGAAAAACATACTTGTCCTTAGGATGTTATGAGTGTTGTAGGCACGATTTAGCTTTGCCTTAAAGTGCTTGATTATGTCCTCGTGGCTATGTACATTTTTTGTAACCTTACAACTATGAGCATCATGGTACCGCCTCTTCTCGACCTATTCATTAACTAGAAATCTCTACAAACTCAAACTTCGAATTGTTAATTCATTAGTTAAAATAAAAAAATTGTATGTAAAAAACATAAAACCTCATTTTATGAACAATGTTAGTACCGTGTTTGCATGTGCTTTTATGTGAGTATGTTTGCATGGACACTATATTTTTGCGTGTCTGAGCGTAGTTTCCATCTCTATCAATGACAATTGTTTAATCTTTTTCTGACCAAATCAAAAATATTAAACAATAAAATATGCCAAATAAATCATCACAATACTATTTTCAACATTTTCCAACAACAAAACTAACCAAACTAACACTAATTTGGCCAATTTAGGGTTTGACACAAAAAACTCTAACCATTGCCACATTCGACTAAACAAAAAATAGGTAAAGAAATGGTGGAACTTATCTCTGAATCATTTTCGAGTGTCTAGGTGCTTGTCGAATCTTATGAATTGGAGTGTCTAGGTGCTTGTCGAATCATATGAATTGGAGTGAGTGATAATATGATGATACGTCAATTTAATTTTATCTTATAATACTCATCATTTATACATAAAATATTATTGAAAGTTCAAAGAGAAACACCGACATATAAAGGTGGATTTGAGTTGAGTCAAGTTTGAGATTGGGCCAACTCAAGTACAACTTGGCTTGAAAGAAGACAAGCTTAAGCTAAGGCTCGAGCTCCCCTCAAATCAGTTCGAATTCAAATTGGTTTGAAAGGAATTAAGCTTGAGAGATCAATGTTGTAATTGACTCAAAATATATTAAAATGATATTATTTTAATGCATATTAATCAAAATGACATTATTTTAATCAATTCAAATCAAATTTTTTACCCTTGTGAGTTTGACAAACTAAACATCTTTTAAATTCAAATTTTAAAATATGAGACATTAATCAAAATAGGCACAAAAATTTTCATTTAAACATTTTTAGGCAAACTTTGAATGAATTTAAATTTTTAAGCAAATTTAATTTTTATTTTAATAATACCCCTCTCTACTAATTACCTCAGATTCAATATAGTTTTTCGTCGACAACTTTTTCTTCTAGAGCATACTTTTGCATCATCATATTGATGATACGTTCAGCAACTTATGAACCAAACATCAAAAAACTTATTTGAAAACAAATAATTTTTTTAAATTATTGAAATGAATAGATCAGAATGAAAGGATGAACATAAATGCAAAGAGTGTGTGAGGGTGCGAAGAGTGCGTGTGAGTGTAAAAAATGCGTGCAAGGGTGTGAAGAGTGCAAGTGCGCAAAGAATGCGTATGTAGAGTGAAAATATTATAACATAATATATATATATATATATATATATATATATATATATATATATATATATATATATATATATATATATATATATATATAAAATGAGTGCAAAGAAGTTTGTGCACTTCCTTGCACTCTTGTTATATATATAGAGCAAGTGCAAAGAGTGTGTTCGACCGCATGAAGAATGCGTGTGCAATGTGAAAATATTATAATATATATATATATATATATATATATATATATATTCACACTGCACACATATTTAGTGTGCACTCATATTCTTCATGCATCTACACACACTCTTCGCATTCACAAACACATTTCGCATCGCACTAGCACTCTTTACACGCGCACGCACACTTGCATGTACTCTTCACACCCGCACACATCCTTCACACCCACACAAACTCTTTGCACTTATGTTCATCTTTTCATTTGGACCTATACATATCAATAATTACATCAAAAATTGATATGTTTCCTAATAAGTTTTTAATATTCACTTCATAAGTTATCAAATGTATCATCAATATGATAACACAACTCTAAAAGAAAATATTATTGACGAAAAACTATATTGAATCTAAGGTAACTAGTAAAGAGAAATATTATTGAAATAAAAATTAAATTTACTTAAAAAAATAAATTCATTCAAAATTTATTTTAAAAATTTAAACAAAAATTTATATATCTATTTTAATTAATATCCCTTTAAATATAAAAGTCTTAAATTTAAGTTCAGTTTAGAAAAATTTATTTTAGATTTATTTCAATTGGTCTGACAAACAAACTTGGACCAATTTGGCTTAAATCCTTTCCCACCGGCAGAACTTGGGAGTGCTAAAGGATGCACCGACCCACTTGAGGGGTTGGTTTTGGTTTTGTGGTCGGTCAAGTAACAAAGACAAAGATAAAAACAAAAACACATTTCCTTGGAACTCGCTACAATTCAACAGCCATGAGATTAGTCAAATTCAATTTTGGAAACACGTGCCATAAATCTCAATTTTGTCACGGATTTTGTTCCTTCTTGACAGCATTCAATTACGGTTACAAATTTAAAATTTATGAGTTGATAGTATCATGGGGAAAAAGACTATTTTCCACCAAAATTTTAGTTTTATCTCAAAAGTTTATTTATGTTTGATAAAAAATTTAAATACTTGTTTAAAGTTTAATTTGTTTGGATTCACCCATATATTTTTTTGTTAAGATTAAGGGGTAAATTTGTCATTTTATCAATAATATTAAATAATTAAAATTTTATCTTATTTTCCCCCATTTAATTTGAAAAACTAACATTTGTCCCATGAATTAAATCTTAAAAAATTCACTTTTGCCTCCTGAAATGCAGTCACTTTCTCCGACAACGATGGAGAAGTTTTCATCCAGAGGTCGACCACCTCTGGACAACGATTGTCATACTATCATCATCCAATAAGAACGATCGTCGTCCAGATCTGGATGACGAGCATTGTCCGTTCTGGACGACGAAGAGTCATCTATTCTGGACAACGAGGGTCGTCTAGAATGGACGACAAGCATCATCTAGAGAATGGATAACGCTCCGTCATCCAGTGAAAGCCAACGAGCATCATCCAAATATAGACGACGCTCGTCACTCTCCCTTCAGCCACGTTGTCGTCAATGGCCAGAGGAAAAGTAAAAAAAAATTAGGGATTTGGGAGGGTAAAAGTCACTTTTCAAAGTTTATGAATGGGGGTAAAAGTTAATTTTTAAAATTGGGAGGGAAAATACGATAAAATTATATAACTTGAATGTAAACAATAAAATAACGATTTTACCCCTATATTTAATAGAAAACTTAACAACGGTTTAGAGATAGATAGGTGTTTAGGTTTTTCATCAGGCGTGAGTATATTTTTGAGATACGGCTAAAACTTGGGTGGAAAATAGTCTTTTTCCCTATCTTCTTGTAATGAACTTTGTGATGATAATCTACTTTATGTAATACACTAAATTATATACATAAATTAACAACCAGTTCCAATTACAATTAATTTGAATTTAAGTTAAATTTAAAATAGTTAATTCAAATTTGAATTCAAATACATTAAATAATAAATAAAAATATTTAAAAAATAACGATTTATTAAAAATAGAGAAAAAATCATTAAAAAGAAAAAAAATACAAAAAAAAGAAAAGTTCTAATGAGAATCGCTGACAAACTCTCAAACAAAAACCAAACTATTGAATTGGAACTTGTCATAACATGAATTCGACCATGAGCACGAGCATAATCTCTCACATGTGAAAGACCAGAGTAAGAATAGCTTGGGTTGACTAGTAATATACCACAATAACGCAAATACTTGATTTTTTCGATGTAGTGATTATGAATCCAATTACTACACTTTAAGGTTTACTTATCCATCGAAGTCATACGAAATTTCCAATCATTGAAAAAAAATTATATAAATGTCCATTAATTAGTCAAAATGGGGCACACATAATTTTATTGCAAGCATATCAAGGCACAATCAATCATCAAATCATGAGATGGACTTATTAAAATACCAAAAGGCCAAAAAAGACTTATTCCCACTAAAGGTTTGTTGAATCCCAAACCTCACTGGGTACCAGCGGGATTCAACAAACTGTGGGTGGGAAAAAGTCTTTTGCCATACTAAAATGAATGAAGCTTGAAGATAAATTTTCTAGGCTTCATGTTATATGGTGATAAGATTAATTTATTTATGGAGACCATACTTTATATGTTGATAAAAATTAGTTGTATCATATCTTCAAAATTTATAAGTTTTTTTATCAATTTTATTTTTATTAAAAAAAGACTAATAGAAATAATTTTATACTTTCCAATGGAAACCTTTTTATGCCCTTCTTCTTTATTATTTTTTTTTTCATGTCACTTTCTTTTATTCATCACTTTTCAAAATAGAAAAATAAATTAAAATAATTTTATTTTATTGGGTTTAATAAATATTAATGTCAACATGCTATGGATTATATAAATATTGCTAAGATCTTATTTGTTTTATCATAAAATGATAGATTTTTCCATTAAATTGAGTGTTTTCAACACAATTTTCATTCAAATCATGATCAAGGTGAATATTTTCTTATCCATAACAACTTTTATTTATCATAAAACTTTTAAACATAAATTATTTTTCAATTATTAAAACTAAGAATAGTACCTTAAACATTTTATTTATAACCTCTCATTTGTGACAGAGAAATACTGTAGTTACATGATCAAAAATATTATGAATTTATAATATAGTATAAATAAATTAATTTACATATTGTATAATTACAAATAAAAATAAAAATATATATATCATACCATTTATCTACTCATCCTCAATATCTAACTTTGTGAATTTATTTGACATTAGATTCATTTGATATTGAATCCATTTGTAATATTTTGTAATGATAAAATAAAAATAAAATTAAAATTATAAACACAAAAAATTATTATTTACAAATTTAAACAATTTTTGAAAGAGAGTTTATGAGATAAAATGGAATTGAGAATATAATGAGAGAATTGACATTGAGAGATTTATTAATAAAATTGGAAAGAAAAAAGATTTAGGTTGATTCATATAAAAAATTAAAGGTTTCTGCTTGTGGCAGACAAAAGCCTAGCTTCTGCCTTTTTTTAATATTTATAAATAGTATTGGACCGGTCGACCCATGCGCTTAATATTTATAAATAGTTTTTTAGCCTTGTGAGTTTGACAAACTGAATATCTTTTAAATTCAAATTTTAAATTAGGCAAACTTTGAATGAATTTCCATTTTTAAGCAAATTTAATTTTTATTTTAATAATACCCTTCTATGCTAATTACCTCAAATTCAATATAGTTTTTTGTCAGTAATCTTTTCTTCTGGAGCTACTTCTACATCATCATATTGATGATACGTTCGGTAACTTATGAACCAAACATCCAAAAACTTATTTGAAAACAAATAAATTTTTTTAATTATCGAAATGTACAGATCAAAGTGAAAGGATGAGCATAAATGCGATGAATGCGTGAGGGTGCGTGTGAGTGTGAAAAATGTGTGCAAGGGTGTGAAGAGTGCAAGTGCACAAAGAATGCGTGTGCTGAGTGAAAATATTATAATATATATATATATATATATATATATATATATATATATATATATAATGAGTGCAAAGAAGTGTGTGCACTTCCTTGCACTCTTGTTATATATATAGAGAAAGTGCGAAGAGTGTGTTCGACCGCATGAAGAATGCGTGTGCAATGTGAAAATATATATATATTCACACTGCACACATATTTAGTGTGCACTCATATTCTTCGTACACCTACACACACTCTTTGCATTCATAAATACACTTCGCAGTCGCACTAGCACTCTTCACACACACACACGCACTTGCATGTACTCTTCGCACCCGCACACAGCCTTTGCACCCATACACACTCTTTGCACTTATGTTCATATTTTCATTTGGACTTATACATATCAATAATTACATCAAAAATTGATATGTTTCCTAATAAGTTTTTAAATATTGAGTTCATAAATTATCAAATGTATCATCAATATGATAACACAACTCTGAAAGAAAATATTACTGACGAAAAATTATATTGAATCTAAGGTAACTAGTAAAGAGAAATATTATTGAAATAAAAATTAAATTTACTTAAAAAAATAAATTTATTCAAAATTTATTTTAAAAAATTTAAATAAAAATTTTTATATCTATTTTAATAAATATTCCGTTAAATATAAAAGTCTTAAATTTAAATTCAGTTTAGAAAAATTTATTTTAGATTTATTTCAATTGGTCTGGCAAACAAACCTGGACCAATTTGGCTTGAATCCATTCCCACCGGCAGAACTTGGGAGTGCTAAAGGGTGCACCGACCCACTCGAGGGGCCGGTTTTGGTTTTGTGGTCGGTCAAGTAACAAAGACAGATAAAAACAGAAACACATTTCCTTGGAACTCGCTACAATTCAACAGCCATGAGATTAGTCAAATTCAATTTTGGAAACACGTGCCATAAATCTCAATTTTTTCACGGATTCTGTTCCTTCTTGACAGCATTCAATTACGGTTACAAATTTAAAATTGATGAGTTGATAGTATCTTCAGGAAAAGGACTATTTCTCATCCAAATTTTAGTTTTATCTCAAAAGTTTATTTATGTTTGATAAAAAATTTAAATACTCACTTAAAGTTTAATTTATTTAGATCTATCAACATATTTTCTGTTACAGTTAAGGGGTAAATTTATCATTTTATTAATAATATTAAATAATTAAAATTTTCTCTTTTTTTTCTCTTTTAATTTAAAAAACTAACATTTGTCCTCTGAATTATATTTTAAAAAATTCGTTTTTCCCTCCTGAAATGTAACCACTTTCTCTGACAACTACAAAGAAGTTTTCGTCCAGAGGTCGACCACCTCTAGATGACGATCATCATCCAAGAAGGACGATCGTCGATCGTCGTTCAAATATGGATGACGAGCGTCATCCATTTTGGAAGACGAAAAGTCACCTATTCTGGACAACGAGGGTCGTCCAGAAGGGACAACGAGCATCATCTAGAGAATGGACAACGCTCCGTCATCCAGTGAGGGCCAACGAGCATCGTCTAAATCTAGACAACGCTCGTCACTCTCCCTCTAGCCACATTGTCGCCGATGACCGGAGGGAAAGTGAAAAAAAAATTAGGGATTTGGGAGGGTAAAAGTCACTTTTCAAAGTTCAAGAATGGGGGTAAAAGTTAATTTTTAAAATCGGAGGGAAAAATACGATAAAATTATATAACTTAAATGTAAACAATGAAATAACGATTTTATCTCTATATTTAACAGAAAATTTAACAGCGGTTTTGAGATAGGTGGATATTTGGGTTTTTCATCAGACGTGAGTATACTTTTGAGATACGACTAAAACTTGGGTGGGAAATAGTCTTTTTCCCTATCATCTTGTAATGAACTTTATGATGATAATCTACTTTACGTAATACACTAAATTTTATACATAAATTAACAACCAGTTCCAATTACAATTAATTTGAATCTAAGTTAAATTTAAAATAGTTAATTCAAATTTGAATTCAAATACATTAAATAATAAATAAAAATATTTAAAAAATAACAATTTATTAAAAATAGAGAAAAAATCATTAAAAAAATAAAAAAAAAAGTTCTAATGAGAATCGCTGACAAACTCTCAAACAATAACCAAACTATCGAATTGAAACTTGTCATAACATAAATTCGAGCATGAGCACGAGCATAATCTCTCACATGTGAAAGACCAGAGTAAGAATAGCTTGCGTTGACTAGCAATATACCACAATAATGCAAACACTTGATTTTTTTGATATAGTGATTGTGAATCCAATTACTACACTTTAAGGTTTACTTATCCATTGAAGTCATACGAAATTTCCAATCATTGAAAAAAAATTATATAAATGTCCATTAATTAGTCAAAATAGGGCACACATAATTTTATTGCAAGCACATCGAGGCACAATCAATCATCAAATCATGAGATGGACTTATTAAAGGGAAATTATAAAAAATAGGCAAAAGTAAGGGGGTTTAAGGAAAATTGCCCAAAAAATTCAGATTAAAGCAAAAATGCCCAACTTTTGTGAAATATCGAAACTGCCCATATATAAACACAACAAATTCCCCTTGTCTCCACTGTAAGTTTACTGTTCAGAAACAGGGGAAAATTAGAAATTTTTCCCTATCCCACTGTCGGCCTGATTTTTGATGATTTTCGTCGTTTTCGATGACCGAAAATGGCACAAAACGTTAGCATATCTTTCGTCATCTTGTTTGAATCAAGTTATTGTTCATATTATTGAGATTTGAGTGAGATTTTACGGTTTGAAACTTTAGGATTTCGATTTTGAACAATGCTTAAAATGTTTTGATTCTTGGTTGATTTCGTTGAATTAGTTGAGAGGTTTTGTATTATACCCTATATAGATTTGATTTGTGTTGAAATTGGAGGCCGAAATGACGAATTTTGGTCGAAAATCCCTTCTGAAACGTTTGGTAGTCCGATAGTGGCAATAGTGTTTCCCACTGTCGGACGATTTCTCCCACTGTTAACAATGGGTTAAGGGGCTTAATTAGTGTTTTCAAAATATTAGGGAGCTGTGCGAGAGTTTTCATTCCACTGTGGACGTTTTTGAAATTTGCCACGTAACAGTAGGTTGTTGCGACGCTGCTGTGGGATGGGGGGAAATTTAACGTTTTCAAAATTTTAAAGGGAGGGGGAACAGGGGGTCCATGTGAAATTTTACATTGAACAGTGGGCAGACCTTGACTTTTTTAAAACTATAGGGTTTATATGAGACAGACTTTGAACGACCATAACTTTTGATCCGGAAGGAGTTACAGGGTCTATAATATATCAACGCGAAGCTCGTTTTGAGCTCTATAATGACAACCAGCTTTGCCAATTGCACCGAATTTGGAGGCCAAAATAAAACTGTTTCAATGTGTATTATGCAGTTTTATTATTTTATCAAATTTAAGATTTTCGGTTTTTATGATTTTGAGTTTGTTTATGACCAGACTAGACTTTTTTCATATGACATTTTCAAATTTAATATTTTTAATTATGATGTGCTTTTTTAGACACGTTTTACGATGTAATTACGAAATTTTTGATTAATTTTTCGGTTTTCTTGTTCATAAGTTATTTGAACGTGTAGTTTTATAAATTTAGATCTTTTTTTTAGATTTTTGAGTACTTTTTTTATTATTGACATTCTAAGGTATTTCAATATATCTATTTATTCATAACATATTATTTTCAATATAGTTTTTACGAATTGATTTTTTCGATTCGAATTCGGAAATACGAATTTCTTCTTTCCGAATGAACCCATAGTAATTAATATTAAATAAAAATGAGAGTGAAAGTAAGTATTTAAGTGATATAAAAAATGTATGTAATGAGAGTGAGAGTGAGGGGGTGATGTACTTTATGTGCGAATGTGTATGATGTACTTTATTTGATTTTCTTTTTTATTGTTTTCTATTTCTTCACTATCAAACGTTAGATGAAATAAAAAAATACTCAAACAACTCATTCTAACAAATATAAAATGAAGAAATAATTTGTACTAAAGTTATTATATCACATATAAATACAATTACACATTTGAAACAATAATAAAAATACATCGGTTACATGTAACTGAAGTACAACAATGATTAATCATATAACTAACAAAACTAATTCCACCGAATGTCAAGATCTTGTCCCTTTGCCTTTTTTAGATAAACGCTGTAGGGCGGAGGTCGGCACGGGTGCTGGGCTTTTACATTGGGTTCGTATGTGTCCTGGTTCAAGGCAATGGCTACAAATCCTCGGTGTCATATTTTCTCCCTACGAAGGACATCAATTTCTATTAGAAGGACAACCCGGATGACGACTATCGAGGAGGGAGGGTAGAATAATCATTCCTTGTGGTGAGTGCAACCAATCAGATTGATTTCTAAGAGGATTGACAGGTTCCTGATATATTGCACGGTAGATATCGGTCCGAAAGAATGGATGAACCCATGCATTGACATTCGTGAGCCTCATATGTTGTGCAATGGTGATGGCATGCTTGCACAAAATACGTGAAAGCTGAAACTTTCTACATGTGCAAAACATTTCACCAAAGTCTACAATACCCATGAATCCACCAAAACCGACAATCTGATACCGAGTCGTGTAATCGACCGAACTTCCAAATGTGTAAACTTTGATAGACGACTGTTGATCTTCTCCTCTGTCCAAGGGGTGACAAAGTTAGGACATTCATCTGTAATTTAAAAAAATATTAACAACACATTTGGTAATATCCAAAACTAAGGGAAAAAAGTGCACAAGAAAAAATATTTAATTAATATCGATTTGATACTTACTTGCATGGTTTCTTCTCTCGTAAAACCATCGTTGCATGGTACCACGAATGAGCTCTATGAGCATTGTGATGTACTCGTGCATGTCTGACAAGGCATTAAATGACTCAGCAATGTTAGTGGTCATGATGTTGTAACGATACCCCAGAAAGTACGCTCTACTCCACTGCTCAAATCCGACATCACGTAGATAAGCTCCATCTTGAGGGTTCATTGAGTCAAGAGATTACATCATCGCCCCAAATTATGATTCTGTGTATGATTTTACGGTTTTCCAATATACCCCCACAACCTGTAAGATGGAAAAAATTATGAGAACTGATTATAATTAAAATGTATGAAAAAGATAAACTGTTACAATTTTAATTACTTGTTTAAACACTATACCTTTGAGTCTCGTTTATATTTTGCCCGCATGTTACACAGAAGATAATGATAACAACATCCATGGTGGACATCTGGAAAGACTTCAGCCATTATCGAGTATATAGCATGATGTCGATATGAGATTATTGCCAACTTAGATAGGTCATGGATACATTCTTTAATCTTTCGGAGAAACCAACACCACGTGTCATGATCTTCTTTTTTACCGACACCGAAACCAATGGGATATATTTGGTTATTACCATCAAGAGCCACAACAATGAATAAATGCCCCATATAATCATTCATTTATAATAAAAAAAATCTGTAATAACTATATAAAACAGTCGTACAATTATTAATATAAAAAAACTCCTCATATTTTTCTAATATTTTATTTAATCCCCTATAATTATTTAACAATTGTAATAACACCCTCGTATGTTATCTTATATCAAAATGCATCTATCTGTTCTTAACGTTCTATTTAAAATGTTTTTATAATATATATATTTTCAAATAGATATTCAAATTCTATACTTTGAAATACTTTAAAATGTCAATAATAAAAAATTTCTTCAGAAATCTGGAAAATACGAGTCAATATATCATAAAACGGTGATATTCGAAAAAAATAGAACTGAAATTCGAATTCTAAAAGTTAAAATACCCTAGAATGACACCAATCAAAAATTTCTTTAGAAATCTGGAAAATATGAGTCGATATATTATAAAATGGTGATTTTCAAAAAAATAGAATTGAAATTCGAATTCTAAAAGTTGAAATACTCTAGTATGGTAACAATCGAAAAATTCATCAAAATCTAGAAAACACGAGTCGATATATCATAAAACGGTGAAATTCGAATTCTAAAAGTTGAAATACCCTAGAATGACAACAATCAAAAAATTCATCAAAAATCTAGAAAATACGAGTCGATATATCCTAAAACGGTGAAATTCAAATTCTAAAAGTTGAAATACTCTAGAATGGTAACAATCGAAAAATTCATCAAAATCTAGAAAACACGAGTCGATATATCATAAAACGGTGAAATTCGAATTTTAAAAGTTGAAATATCCTAGAATGGCAACAATCAAAAAATTCTTCGAAAATCTGGAAAACATGAGTCGATATATCATAAAACAGTAAAATTCGAAAAAACAAAACTGAAATTCGAATTCTAAAAGTTGAAATACCCTAGAATGGCAACAATAAAAAATTTCTTTAGAAATCTGGAAAATACTAGTTGATATATCATAAAACGGTGATTTTCAAAAAAATAGAACTGAAATTCGAATTCTAAAAGTTGAAATACCCTAGACTGGCAATAATCGAAAAATTTATCAAAAATCTAGAAAACACGAGTCGATATATCATAAAACGTTGAAATTCGAATTCTAAAAGTTGAAATACCCTAGAATGGCAACAATCAAAAAATTCTTCGAAAATCTAGAAAACACGAGTCGATATATCATAAAACGGTGAAATTCGAAAAAACGGAACTGAAATTTGAATTCTAAAAGTTGAAATACCCTAGAATGGCAACAATCAAAAAATTCTTCGAAAATCTGGAAAACACAAGTCGATATATCATAAAACGGTAAAATTCGAAAAAACGAAACTGAAATTCGAATTCTAAAAGTTGAAATACCCTAGAATGGCAATAATAAAAAATTTCTTTAGAAATCTGGAAAATACTAGTCGATATATCATAAAACGGTGATTTTCAAAAAAATAGAACTGAAATTCGAATTCTAAAAGTTGAAATACCCTAGAATGACAACAATAAAAAAATTCATCAAAAATCTAGAAAATACGAGTCGATATATCATAAAACAGTGAAATTCGAAAAAACGGAACTGAAATTCGAATTCTAAAAGTTGAAATACCCTAAAATGGCGACAATCGAAAAATTCTTCGAAAATCTGGAAAACACGAGTCGATATATCATAAAACAGTGAAATTAAAAAAAACGGAACTGAAATTCGAATTCTAAAAGTTGAAATACCCTATAATGGCAACAATCTAAAAATTCTTCGAAAATCTGAAAAACACAAGTCGATATATCATAAAACAGTGAAATTCGAAAAAACGAAACTGAAATTCGAATTCCAAAAGTTGAAATACCCTAGAATGACAATAATCGAAAAAAATTTTAGAAATCTGGAAAATACGAGTCGATATATCCTAAAACGGTGAAATTTGAAAAAACCTAAAATTTCATTTATAATGCTCCTACAATGTTTAATATCAAAATGCCTCCCAATTTTAATAATATTTCATTTGACCCCTCAATTATCTCTTTCTTTATTTAACACTCTTGTATGTTGTCTTGTATCAAAGCAATATCTATCTATTCTTAACATGTTATATAAATCGTTTATATATTGTATAATATCAAAAAAAAACCCATATTTATCTAAAATTATATTTAACCCCCTATATTTGTCTAACATTTTATTTAACCCCTATATTATAACATATAAACTAGACTTAACAAATAAAATTAAGTTTTTAGGCTAAAATTGATATAAATACCTTTTTTTGATGAATAGTCTTTTTTCAAATCGAATTCAAAAATACGAACTTCTTTCATCTGAATGAAACCCTACTAATTGATTTTGAATAAAAATAAGATTGAGAGTGAGTGTTTGAGTGATATGAGAAGTGTGTATAATAAAAATGACTGAAGAGGGTTTATATAGATGAGGAGAAGGGTAATTTTGGTATTTTAGAAAAATTTATAAAATAAAGAAATATCAAAATGGCCTTACAATATTTACTATCAAAATACCCCCTAATTTTAATAAAATTTTATTTAACCCCTCTTAGTGAGTGAGGAGGGTTTATATAAATGAGAGGAAGGGTAATTTTGGTATTTAAAAAAAAGTCATGAGTATTTTTGCTTAGTGGAAGGGTATTTTGGCCATTTTTTATAATTTCCCCTTATTAAAATACCAAAAGGCCAAAAAAGACTTATTCCCACTAAAGGTTTGTTGAATCCCAAACCTTAGTGGGTACCAGTTTGTCATTCAACAAACCGTGGGTGGGAATAAATCTTTTTGCCATACTAAAATGAATAAAGTTGGGAGATAAATTTTCTAGGCTTCATGTTATATGGTGACAAGATTAATTAATTTATGGATCTGCAAGGGAGACCATACTTTATATGCTGATAAAAATTAGTTGTATCATATCTTCAAAATTTATAAGTTTTTTATCAGATTTATTTAAAAAAAAAAAACTAATACAAATAATTTTATACTTTCTAATGGAAACCCTTTTTATGCCCTTCTTCTTTATTATTATTTTTTTCATGTCACTTTCTTTTATTCATCGTTTTTCAAAATAGAAAAATTAATTAAAATAATTTTATTTTATTGGGTTTAATAAATATTAATGTCAACGTGCTATGGATTATATAAATATAGCTAAGTCTTATTTATTTTATCATAAAATGATAGATTTTTCCATTAAATTGAGTGTTTTCAACACAATTTTCATTCAAATCATGTTCAAGGTGAATATTTTCTGATCCATAACAACTTTTATTTATCATAAAACTTTTGAACATAAATTATTTTTTAATTATTAAAATTGAATACAGTACCTTAAACATTTTATTTATAATCTCTCACTTGTGACAGAGAAATACTGTAGTTACATGATAAAAAATATTATAAATTTATAAGATAACATAAATAAATTAATTTACATACTGTATAATTATATATATAAATAAAAATATATATACCATACTATTTATCTACTCATCCTTAACATATAACTTTTTGAATTCATTTGATATTGAATCTATTTGTAATGATAAAATTAAAATGAAAATAAAATTATAAACACAAAAAATTATTATTTACAAATTTAGATGATTTTCAAAATAGAGTTGATGAGATAAAATGAGATTAAGAATATAATGAAAAAATTGACATTGAGAGATTTGTTAATAAAATTTGAAATAAAAAAGATTTTGATTGATTCATATAAAAAAAAATTAAAGGTTTATGCTTGTGGCAGACAGAATCCTAGCTTCTGCCCCTTTTTTTTTTTTAAATTTATAAATAATATTGGGTCAGTTCGGGCTGAGCCAGGCCAATCCATGCGCTTAATATTAAAATCCACAGCCAGACCTGGAAATCCCATGAGCCATGCCCAATTGCCATGTCTAGATATTATTGTGGATCATGATAGTCAAATCATGTATTAAAAATTTAATTTTACATATCATGTATTGAGTATTATATCATATCATGTGATACCACTTTTAAAAAATAAAATAATTAAGTATAAATAAAATAATAAAAAATATATAACTGATATTGAAAAATATCATGAACACCTTTAAAATTTAAAAATTTTTCATGTACACCCTGTTATATTATTATTTTCTCTAAAATATATATCGATCTATATTGATAATACGTATTGTATTATACAATAAGTCTATTATATCGTATTAATTATAATACATATCATAATACGTATCATTTTTTATCTATAAAAAATTATCTAGAATGTATAAGGTTGTGATCGACATCTTAATTTTTTAAAAAATAGGGCAAATTAAAATAAGGATGTTGTAAGATTCTCCTCCTAAATTTATACCTTTAATTATTTTAATTTTTTATTAATCACTTTCAGTGGGTGATTATAATATTAATTAGAACTATAATCAAATCTATTTTATACAGGTCAAAAGATTATTTTACACCCAAGGTTTGTCGATATAATAATTATTATCTTTTAAGTTAAAAAAAAATCAAATTTTCACCTATTATCTATTTTGATTAGAAAATTTGATTAAATAAAAAAACATAAAAGTCATTTTATATAATTTTTTTATTTTCTTTTTTTAATTCTTTCTATATCTCTTTTCCTACTTATTCTTTTTATTTTTATTTTTTCCTTATTTTTCTATTTTCCTTCTTCAAAGTTTTGGGGGTGAATTACAATTTTTGATAATATCAATGTTAATGAAAATTTTAGAAGAGTTTTGGAAATTTGAATAAAAATTAAGGTTGTTTTTGAAAAAATTTGATAGTTTTTCAATATACACTGTGATAGTTTGAAAATTGATTATTACATTCTCAAAGAACTAGCCCAAATTTAACATTTAAAAATTTGTTAAAATTTTAATTTTTTAAATTGTATAAATGATAATTTTTTAACTAACAAGGATATACTAATAAATTGATATTTATATTAAATATTGATGATAATTTTATAATTAAATAAAAATAATTTTATTATTTTTAAGAAAATTAAACAAATTCACTTAAAAAAAATAAATGAGATGTGAAAATTTAATTTTTTAACTTAAAAAATAAGTCATCAAACATTAGTGAAAAACAATCATTTAGTCTTTTATATATATATATAATTATTAATAGTGTCCATTCAAACTTCCTTGAAGGGCCAAAACAAGGAACGACTTGCCCACAAAAAATAGTTTATTAGAAGACAAACAAAACCTTTATGCTAAAATATGACCACATGAATCGAATTAGAGAAAAAGAAAAAAGGGTCAAATTTATTTTATTTATTTAGAAAATGGGGCAAATTCTATTTTCATTGCCCATTCTCTTACAACACGCAAGCACTTCAATTTGCAGATTAAATTCACTGTATTCAAACAGAAGAAAATGAAAGTGGAGAAATAAATAAAATAATTAATTTGGCAACTTCAGCTTCATGTTGCCGCATCTGGAAATCCACTCAACCCCGACGTTAAAATAATTTAATAATAAGATTTTTGCATATGGGTATTTACATGACTTGTTTTTTACTTTTTTTTTTTTTTTTTTTTTAAGGTTGTGGCCACTCCGTTCCGTAATTACGGATAAGATAAATTAGAGATAAACTTTGTTGTTGCAAATGACTATTGACCTTTTACTACTTAGACTAATCTTTGACATTGTATTTACATGACTTTGATACTTAGAAAATTAATAAAAAATTATAAAAAAAAAAAAATTTCATAATATATGTTAGTGGGTCAATTATAACATACTAAGAATAATAACTTTTAAAAGTCATATATTATATGCTACTAATCAAATACCATACGCCACAATTCATGATAAATGTGAATGTTGAAAACATTCACAATTATACATCTGTTTTTTTTTTTCTTTTTATACTAAAACATGTTATTCGCTATCACATTAATTAAAATGAACTGATTAATATTTTCTCACCCTAGGTTTGACTTTAAAACTATATCTATCGATTGACTGATGGCAATATTTCTTTGAGTGTTAAGGTTGTTGTTAGAGATTGTGAGGAAGTTGAGGTGAAGATGATTGTTGTTACGATGATGGAGAAGAGGAAGAAATGGAGGGTTTGAGAGAGGAAGTGCAAGTATGAGTAAAGAGAGAAAACGATGGGATACTGTTGAAGTGGGAGAAAGTGACAAAGTGAGTCACGAGTGGAGTTTGTCTGTGATTAAGTTGATTTTTGTGTTAGGGTAGGACGTTGGAGGTCATATGACAATTGTGAAAGACATGAAACCTCACGATGACTGCTAAAAGGGACTCGTGACTTTTAGCTAACAATTGAAACCCTATCCATAGCCATTGAAACCTTGTCTTTTATTGCACCTACCAAATTGTGATCTCAATTTCTATATTTGCAACTGTCAATAGATCTAGGTTGATGCGAACCTCACATATGAACTATGAGACCTTACTTATAAGTAAGAAAGCTAGGAACCTCGAAAAGTTAAATTAGATTTCAAATTAAAGAAAACTTTAATCCAATACCTATAATTGACACAAACCAAAAGTATAAAAACTTTGATTCAATGTTCATAATTGACATATACCAAATGTATAGGTTCACATCACACTCAAGAATAGATAAAAATGAGAGTGATAAGTAAAATTTGAACGTCACAAGAAAATATTTTTGATAAGTTCACAATTCCTCAAAATAATCAAGAGAAAAAATCTCACAATTTCATTATGTAAATGTGACCCTAATATTTTAGGGCTTACACGTTTATTTATAGTCCTAATCTAAATAAAATAATAACAAACCTAATATTTAAGATAATAACAATTCCAATTTTTAGAATAATAATAATTCTAAATAATAATTTTAATATAATTATAATTCATAAAGACAATAAAATTGAACTCTTAAAACAAATAAAACTCCTAAACAATTAGAAAACTAAAAATAAGAGGAAATTAAACTCTAATTGAATTCTTTTACTTTCTTCACATAAATTTTCACATAATCAAGCTTCCACTTCATATTTTGACAAATAAAAATGATATTATTTTATTGCATATTAATCAAAATGACATTGTTTTAATCAATTCAAATCAAATTTTTTAGCCTTCTGAGTTTGACAAACTGAACATCCTTTAAATTCAAATTTTAAAATATGAGACATTAATTAAAATAGACACGAAAGTTTTCATTTAAACATTTTTAGGCAAACTTTGAATGAATTTACATATTTAAGAAAATTTAATTTTTATTTTAATTATACCCCTCTCTACTAATTATCTCAAATTCTATATAGTTTTTCGTCGGCAACCTTTTTTTCTGGAGCATACTTCTGCATCATCATATTGATGATACGTTCGGTAACTTATAAACCAAACATTCAAAAACTTATTTGAAGATCGATATATATTTTTTTTAATTATTGATAGGTACAAATCGAAATGAAATGATGAACATAAGTGCGAAGAGTGTGTGAGGGTGCAAAGAGTGCATGTGGGTGCAAAAAGTGCATGTAAGGGCGTGAAAAGTGTGAGTGCGAGAAGAATGCATGTGTAGAATGAAAATACTATAACATAATATATATATATATATATATATATATATATATATATATATATATATATATATATATATTTAATGAGTGCAAAGAAGTGCGTGCAAGTGTGTGCAATTCATTGCACTCTTGTTATATATATAGAGCGAGTGCAAAGAGTGTGTTCGATCGTATGATGAATGTGTGTGCAATGTGAAAATAATAATATATATATATAATATATTTTCACACTGCACACATATTTAGTGTACACTCATATTCTTCGTGCACCCACTTACACTCTTCACATTCACAAACACACTTCGCACTCGCACTAGCACTCTTCACACATCCACATGCATTTGCATGTACTTTTTGCATCTGCACGCATCTTTTGCACCCACACAAACTCTTTGCACTTGTGTTCATTTTTCATTTCAACCTATACATATAAATAATTACATAAAAATTTGATATGTTTTCTAATAAGTTTTTAAATATTCGGTTTATAAGTTATCAAACGTATCATCAATATGATAACACAACTCTAAAAGAAAAGGTTACTGGCGAAAAACTATATTGAATCTAAAGTAATTAATAAAGAGGAGTATTATTGAAATAAAAATTAAATTTACTTAAAAAAATAAATTCATTCAAAATTTATTTTAAAAAATTTAAATAAAAATTTTTATATCTATTTTAATTAATATCCCTTTAAATATAAAAGTCTTAAACTTAAATTCAGTTTAGAAAAAAAAAATTAGATTTATTTCAATTGGTCTGACAAACAAACTTGGACCAATTTGGCTTAAAGCCAATCCCACCGGCAGAACTTGGGAGTCGTGAAAGAGGTGCACCGACCCACTCGAAGGGTTGGTTTTGGTATTGTGGTCGGTCAAGTAACAAAGACAAAGATAAAAACGGAAACACATTTCCTTGGAACTCGCTACAATTCAACAGCCATGAGATTAGTCAAATTCAATTTTGGAAACACGTGCCATAAATCTCAATTTTGTCACGGATTTTGTTCCTTCTTGACAGCATTCATTTACGGTTACAAATTTAAAATTTATGAGTTGATAGTATCTTATTGTAACGAACTTTGTGATGATAATCTACTTTACGTAACACACTAAAGACCAAACACGCAAGGTTTGACGAAAAGACAAAATGCCACCCATTAAGTT
Source organism: Mangifera indica (assembly GCF_011075055.1). NCBI lineage: Eukaryota > Viridiplantae > Streptophyta > Magnoliopsida > Sapindales > Anacardiaceae > Mangifera > Mangifera indica. The sequence goes on along the minus strand of NC_058152.1, from coordinate 10,384,291 downwards.
TAATCAGCCCAAAATGCCACCTATAAGTCGAAGGTTGAAATAACAATTTTGCCCTTTTAAAAATAAAATATCCAAATTACCCTTAAATAAAAATTATAAATTGTAAATTATGTTATTTTTATTAATAAAATTATCTAATTATCTTTTATCTTATAATAACCAAATGATTATTCCCAACTTTATAAGACTAAATGTGATTACGTCATTTGAATGAAAATAAATTTTATGCTTTATCAATCTGTGAATTTTCATTAATTTTTGTGTTGTTGAATCTGCAAAATTTGATTAACTCTATAATTTTACAGTTTCAATACAAATTTCTATTTGATAGAACGTATGTAATCTATTATACAGTTTAAAGTTAGAATTCAAAAAGAACCATCACACAAAATGCATGAAGACTTTCATCCTAGAAGTGCATACAAGAAGGGTAATATGGTAATTATACAATCAAGGCATCAAAAAAAGTCTTTCAAGACCAAACTTTGAGCAGAAAATTTTGTCACTCATAATAATATGATACGTCCCTCTCAAATATACACCGACCACTATTTCCTTCCAAACTTGTATCTTAGTTTTTGCAACAACCGTCACACCATCCTACTAATAAGAACAAATAGGAGAGCCCTGTAGTATGACTACAAAACTCTTGCCAATATAGACAAGGTGAGAATAGTCAAAGTCAAAATTAAGAGCAAAAATGAGCATAGGCCACTATCAAAGGATCAAAATTGACTATTGTGAATTTTTTGTGTTGATTTTTCAGAGTTTATAGTATTTAATTGATAGAATTAAAAATATTCTATACTATTAGCGCTCAAAATGCCTTTTGACCTTCATTTTCAAGTCCAATTAAGCCTAGACTTTGTTATATATGATTTAGAATAAAATAGTTAGCTTGATTTGTGACATAAAATCTGGGATTTTCTTGACTAACTTCATGGAATTTTGCCAAAGAGAAGAAAATAATTCAATGAAGAAAGTTTACTATTACATTTCCATTAAAGTCAACATTCTTTTACCTTTATTTATATCGAGTAATATTGCATATATCTATTTATATATATATATATAAAATAAGTATATACATGATATATTATAATATGATTAAGTGTTATTTTATTTTTAATTCGAAATCAATCACTTAATAACACATATAAAATATGTGTCATCTAGGAAAGACCAAAACAACCTTTTGCAGTTCAATAGCCTCAACTCGCTCTTTGACTTAGAATCAAAACCTAAATCTGTTCGAATTTAAGATTTAATTGTTGGGTCACACATCAACATAACATTAGCGTAAAATATCACAATAGCAGAGACATGAACCCAACCCCCTATTAATGAACATACATGACTACGAGATTAATTAACTACGATTTCATATTTAAGGATTAAACAATTAAAAATATTTTAATACATTGGATGAAAATTTGTTTTTCCAAAATTGCAAAGCTTACACTGTTGATTTGAATGATAATAAACATAAAAACACTTAGATTATAATTATTCACTACTTCATTGGACCAACATTGGTTTAGTGATATTACTATATTATTAAGGTGTATTTGGTTCGAGTAATTCTTTATTATAAAAAATAAAAAATTATCATAAAAATAAATTATTTAAAAGATTATTAGATATATATTATTATTTATTATTATATTTGATAAAATTTATATGTATAAATAATTATTATGTTTAGTTGATAATAATAAAAAACTATTAACATATTATTTTATTTAAATACACTTGATTATTGGTAAAAATTAGTAATGTGTTTGGTTATAATAATATGTCTTACGTTAAAATATTTGTTTAATATATTTTTTTAAATATTCTCCATATTGTTAAATTATCAAATTAATTAATTAAATTATTTTTGAAGTTGTTATCTTATTGCAATATTTTTTTGTCTAAAATGTCCTTCATATAAGTTATTATTTTAATTGAAAATAAAGATATTTTTATCTTAAAAGTGTAATAAATATGAATAGAATTATATCAAAATTAAAATTATTTTAATAATTTTTTAATATTTAAGAAAAAATTGATAATTAGATTACTCTTTATATTAATTATTATATCACTATTATTAATAAAAAAATACTAAACTATTAAACTTATGAGTTTACATATATATATATATATATATATATATATATATATATATATATATATATATATATATATATATATATATATATATATATATATATATATATATACACACACACACACATATACATAATGATTTTAAAACCGGATCAAACTGATCGATTCAACTAGTTGAACCGAAAACCAACTCCAAATTTGATTTGATTAATATAATAAAATAGTTTTGTATTAATTTGATCAAAAATTGGGTTTGATCGGATAAACTGGTCAAAACAGAGTTTGACCAAAATTTTGAATTTTTTTGAAAATTTAATTATTTTTATGTAATTTGATTATTTTTTATTAGATTAGATGAAGTTTTAGAAGTTTTTAAGGAAAAATAAGTTCAAAAATAAAATTAAAAAAGAATCTCATATCTATTAAAATGTCTTCTATGTTTTTATAATTTTAATTATTTTATTGAAATCAAATGAATAATTGTTACTCAAAAATTATATGTTCTAATCTTTATAGATATGAGTATTTTGATTGATTTTATTTTTTATAAATTTTTAAGTAAAATCTATTTACTATAATTTGGTAATAAGTTGAACTGATCAATTATCCGATTGAACTAATTGAACCATGAACCATCATACTATGTGCTTTTTAAACAAGATTATGGGATATGTTATTTACAAGCATGTAAAGGAAACAAAAAAATTGTAAGAACAAATCTCAAAATAATAACATATATACAAATGGGGGGTATTAATTGACACAAATAAAGTGATATTTTATTATATAATTAAGTAATTTAATCGTTTACTTAATCTTGAATTTAAAATTATAAAATAATATAATAATATATCATTTTAATTATGTTTGTTCATACTCGTCGTGTATAATCAAATACTATTGAAAGTTCAAAGAGAAATATTGACATATAGAGGTATATTTAAGTTTGAATCAACTCAAGTACGATTTGGCTTGAAAGGAGACAAACTTAAACTTAGGTTTGAACTCCTCTCAAATCAATTCGAATTTAATATTATAATTGAGTCAAAATTAATTAAAATGATATTATTTTAATGTATATTAATTAAAATAATATTATTTTAATATATTTAAATCAAATTTTTTTAAATCCACGAGCTAGGCAAACCTAATATCTTTCCAACTCTTAAAATCAAATTTGGTATAGATTAGTTTAATTTGGATTTATTTGAATTGAAATGACAAGCAAACTTGTACTAATTCAACATGAATCCAATACTACCGGCCAAAACTTGGAAGTAGTCAAAGAGGAGTACCGCCCACTCGAGGTGCTGGTTTTGGTTTTGTGGTCGGTCAAGTGACAAAAACAAAAACACGTGTCCTTAAAATCCACAAAAATTCAATAGGCATCGGATTTTTCCTTCTAGACTAGTTGATATAGCACACGTGGGAAATACTGCTCAACCAATCATTCTTCGTGTTCAATTTTGTCACCGATTTTGTTCCTTCAAGACTAGTTGATGTAGTACTGTACTGTAATAAACTTTTGATATCTTTTGTAAAATTATAACTTGGCCAAAATACTATTTTTCACCCAAATTTTAATGTAACGATACATATTTATAAAGTCTTAAAAACTTAAATACTCACTTATGATAAAATTTTTATTAAAAATCTTAGTTAGAATTAAGGGTAAAATCGTTATTTATTAAAAAATTAAAGTTTTATCATATTTTATTATCTAGATTTAAAAATCTCATAGTTTTCTTTTACTCAAAGTTTTTAAGTTTTAAAAAGTGATTATTTTACTTTCAAATTTCTAGGTTTTCTTTCTCCCTTTACCGACCATCTCCGACAATAGGTCTCTTCTTGGATTTTGACGAAGAGACATCATCTCTTCATTAATGGAGATGAAGAGATGATGCCTCTTCGTCTCTTTGTTATTGGATATGAAAAGATGATGTCTCTTTGTCTCTTTATTGACGGAGATGCAAGAACTCTATCAGAGATAGTTCTGGCTCTCCTATCACGTTTCCAAAGGTCACCATCACTGAAGATGGTTGTCAGTGAGGGAAGAAAGAAAATCTATGGATTTAGGGGTGAAATAGTCACTTTTCAAAACTTAAAAATTTTGGTTGGTGGAATTTGAGATTTTTAAACCTGGGGGAGTAAATAAATAAAACTTTAATTTTTTAGTAAATGATAATTTTACTTCTAACATTAACTAAAATTTTTAATAAAAATTTTATCATGGGTGAGTATTTGAGTTTTTAAGACTCTGTAAATATATATTCGTCTTTACAATAAAACTTGGATGGGAAATAATCTTTTGGCTTTATAAATTATATACATAAATTATTGGAATGAAGACTAGTTTAAATTTGATTTAAATATATAATTTTAGCTTAAATTTGAATTCGAATTAATTTGAATAATGAACAATAATATCAAAAAAATCATTGAAGAAAAAAATAAAAAATCATTAAAAAAAATTACCAAAAAAAAAATCCAATGAAAAATTGTTAGCAAACTCTTAATCTAGAGTTAAATTATCAAATTAAAACTTATTCTTAAATTTAATATTTCAAACCGGACATAAATTCGATCATGAGTTAGCTTAACTCACGTTCAACAAAACAAAAGCTTGTAAACAAATGTGACCTGTAAAATCTAGGATTGATGATGTCAAATATTCTGATATTCTTTTAAAACATTAAGTTGATAATATTTTTCTAAAAAAATTTAATCATTAGAAAGAATGGAATTATTTTTAAAACAATATTTGTTTTGTATACATATTGTTATTATTTAATTAGATTTTATTTTTTTAATTTAAAATTATTTAACTATATAATAATAAATTTTATAAATATTTAATTAATTAATAAAAATGGGGCACACATAATTTGATTGTAAGTACGTCAAGGAACTATCAAACATCAAATCATGAGACTGATTTATTAAAATACTAAAATAAATAAAGTTTGAAGATAAATTTTCTGGGCCTGACAAAATTAATTAATTTATGGACCTACAAGGGAGACCATACTTCATATGTTGCTCATATATTCATAAGATTTCATTTGGCCAAAAGGACTATTTCCCACCCAGTGTATGCTCACTTCTCAAATTTTCTCTTATTAACTTTGAAAATCTCATTTATTTATTTATGAACCATTAAACTTAATAATTTTAAAAATAAAATCATTATTTTATCTAAAATATTAAAAATAAACTTAAATTTGATTTTATTTTCTCCCAAAACCTTAAAAATTAACAATTTTTTTCTAACTCAAATTTTCAAAAACTGTATTTTCCCTTAGGGTTTCCAAATTTCAGATGCAATTTTTTCGGTGACGACGGGCGATCTCTAAGCACCTACTCTTCCTCTCTAGCGCCTCCTCCTTTTGACCATGCATCTTTCTACGTCGTATGACTTTGTCATCGACAAAGACGAGGCATCTTCATCGACGATGAAAACTTTTCGTCAGAGATAAAGATAATTTGTCTTCATCGATGACGATGCCACACAATGTCGAAAGATACACAGTCGAAAGGGGGAGGCACCAGAGAGGAAGAGTAGATATTTGGAGATCGTCGGTCGTCATCAAAAAATAAAAGCTAAAAGTTTGGAAACCCTAGGGGGAAAACACAGTTTTTAAAAACTTGGGTTGGGAGAAAATTGTTAGTTTTTAGGGGTTAGAGAGGAAAATTATATGACTAATAAATTTAGTTAATTTTAACGGTCCATGGATAGATAAATAAAATTTTCAAAATTAACAGAAAAAAACTTGAAAAATAAACATACTTTGGGTGGGAAATAGTCCTTTGGCCATTTCATTTTTATTTTATTTTTTCAGAAATTTGTCCTTTAATTTTTTCTTGTCACTTTCTTTTATTCATCATTTTTTAAAATAAAAAATAAATTAAAATAACTTCATTTTATTAGATTTAATAGAGGTTAGTCAACACTCTATAATTTATATAAATATAGTTAATATCATAAATTGATACATATTTTACCTTTATCACTAACTTTAATAACCTTAACCTCTTAAACATTTTTTTAATCTAAATTTTTGTGTAGATGAAAAATTAATAAATAAGAAATGTGATTATAAGTTTATGAAATTGCTTATTAGTTATATCATATTATGATTTGCGTGAAAAAATTATTTATTTTATTGGAAAATAATTTTTTTCTTGTCTGAATATTGCAGCCTTCAGTTGAGTAAGATGGGGCTTGTCTGCCTCTTCAACTAGCAAGGAAGAGCCATCTTCAATCTGAGTTATTTATATGTTTTTAATACACAAATAATATATTATTATATAATTAGATGATTTTAAATTAAAAATAAATATTATATAATTATATGATACACATTATTTATATGCCTAAATTTATACAAAAAATATATACACATACCCTTACTCGCTTAAGTTATCAAATTATTATATTATAATATGTATAAATTTATTTACATAGTTTAATATAATAATATTTAATTAAATAATTTTAAAATAAAAATACAATTATATCATCTAATAACAAATTATTATATTAATTTATATAAATAAATTAATAAAATTTATTTATATAATTTTCAATAAAACCATATATATATACTATAGATACACAAATAAATACACTTTTAATATATATCAAATGATTACATAATTTTAAAACAAAGAAAAAATAACATTTTATTAGATAACTTTGAATTAAAAAAAATAACACTTAATTATATAATAACATATTATATATATACTTATTTATATATCAAAACATAAAGCAAAACATTACTCTATAGTTTTATTCTTGTATATGATATACAACCATTTTGATTTATTTTTTATAAATTTTGATTTTCTTTATTACTTGAATTTTAGAGTATGAGAATTGATTTTGATTTGTTTTCTGGTTAATTAGAAGATTAATCATACAAAATCTCATTCATAAATTGGACAATAATTAAGCTATCACAACTTGACTAGTCATAAGTAATATACATACATTCAACTTCATAATCTTCCATGGGCCAACACAAAATAGACAAGCCATAAAATACAACTATACACAATAATCTACTCTATTATTTCATTATTACTGACACTATTTTTAACTTCCACAAGCCAGGCATTCTTCACGGTTTGTCAGAGAACAAACCACCTGTGCCATCTTTGTATCATCATCTTCCACCCCCACCACCTTAGGGTTTTCCTGAATCATCAGTAGATTACAAATTTACAGCATGAAATATGGAAACGGTGAAAATGATAGTGTTATCAATGCAGAATTGTTACCTTCAGCATGGAAGTATCGACAGTGAACTTGATTGCATCAGCTGCAGCACGTGAGCGAAGATAGTACATTCCAGTCTTCAAACCCTTTTGTGCAAGGGGGGAATAATTAGAATGATGATATAAACAAAGTTTGAGGAACTGAAAATAATGGGAATGGAGTTCAGTTAAGTACCCTTGACCATGCATGAAAGTGTAGGGAAGTCAGCTTTGCAAAATTGGGCTGGTCCATATGAATGTTGAGGCTTTGGCTCTGATCAATGTAAGAGCCCCGATCAACAGCCATGTCGACCAATGTCCTCTGCTTGATCTCCCAAACATTCCTGAAGTGGTAGCAAAAATATATTTGTTTATTCTGTGAGTTGAAAAAGAGAAAACTGGAATGAACAGAGCAGAGAAGTTGGATTGGTACTTATAAATTGCTTTCAGTTCCTCTGGGATTTCTGGGATCTTCTGAACAGAGCCATCATCATATATGATCTTGTTCTTGATAACAGGAGACCAGAGACCCATCTCGGTTAAGTCATGAAGAAGATGTTTGTTCACTACCACAAATTCACCGCTGAAAGGGAAGAAACAATTTTTTTTTTTTTAAAAGATCCAATCTAATGGAAGCAGCATAAAATGAGTTTGTGCTGCAAACCTCAGGACTCTCCGACTGTAAATATTGGAAGTATATGGCTCAAAGCACTCATTGTTCCCAAGAATCTGGCTTGTGGAGGCAGTTGGCATTGGAGCCACAAGAAGTGAATTTCTCACTCCATTCTTTGATATCATATCCCTAAGAGCTCCCCAGTCCCACCTATCTGAAGGAATGACACCCCACATGTCAGGTTGGAGAATTCCCTGCACAATTTATTGGCCATTTTAGCAGCTGACAATATACACATAGAATTACAGAATCAGAAACTAATATTTCGGTTTAGTGATCTTAGAATGAAGATGAATATTTAAAAAAAAAAAAAATCCAGTATATCTGCATACCTTGCTTATGGGACTACCCTGATATGTTTCATAGGGGCCTTCTCTACCAGCTATCACACAAGATGCTTTCACAGCATGATAGTAGATGGTCTCAAAGATGTCCTTGTTTAGTTGTTGTGCCTGAAGTTTATATCAAATATGATGTCAATCCTCAGACAATCAAAATAATAGGTTTAGGTAAAGTGGTATTGTCAAGAGCTAACTTTACCTCTGGTGACTCAAATGGCATTCCAAGCAAAATGAAGGTATCTGCAAGTCCCTGAACTCCAATACCAATGGGTCTATGTCTCATATTAGACCTTTTGGCAGTTTCAACTGGGTAGTAATTAACATCAATTATTTTGTTAAGGTTTTCAGTAACAATTGCAGTAACCTATCCAAAAAGAAAAAATACAGAAATGAAAAACACTTGTCCATAAAACAAAAACATATGTGTAAAAAACAGATTATGCTGAACTATTCACTAGCATTTTATAAAACTCATACCTCTGCTAATTTTTCAAAGTCAAAGTATCTATTCTTTGAACCCCTGCTCCCAACTAGCTTAGAAGGATGTGACTCAATTGGAACACCCTACAATATTCATTAGAATACAATAACTAACTGGAACAAACAAAAACAATAAGAAAAACAACTTTTTAAGCTCATGCCATCCACCTTTTCTCTGACAAATCGTGGTAGAGCAATAGATGCCAGATTGCACACAGCAGTTTCTGTTGGACTTGAGTACTCAATAATCTCAGTGCACAAATTTGAAGATTTTATGGTACCCAGGTTCTGCTGGTTGCTTTTTCTGTTGCAAGTGTCCTGGAAGACAACAAATAAGAAAAGAGAATCTGAATCATCACACTAGAACTAGGAACATAACTAAATAGGGGAATAAAAGGATAAAAATAGAAGAAAAAATTGAATGCTTTATATCCCACACCTTAAAAAGCATATAGGGGGTCCCAGTTTCTATTTGGGAAGTCAACACTTCACTCCAGAGGCTTCGGGCCTCAACAACTTTCTTTGCCTTCCCCTATAAATATGATAACAAAAGGCCAATCAAATTTATTTAGTTTAAAGAAATGTATTTATAAAACATAAAAAAATAAGGTTTAAACCTCTCTTTCATATTGGGTGTAAAGTCTCTCAAATTCTGGCCCCCAACAATCTGCTAGTCCAGGAGCCTCATTAGGGCAGAATAATGACCATTGGCCATCAGTTTGGACTCTTTCCATAAAGAGATCTGGAACCCAGAGAGCATAAAACAAATCTCGAGCCCGATGCTCTTCCTGCAATGGATGGATTATTGATATAAAAATAGCCAACTAAATGTGGCATAATGATATAACACTGTTTAAAAAAGTAAAAAAACCTATGGTACCCCTAGCCATTAAGGGTATAGCAACCTAATAGCAAGACACTCAAATTTAGTTGCTTCTATTCACTATACCTTTCCATGATTTTTCCTAAGCTCCAGAAACTCAAATATATCAGCATGCCATGGCTCCAAGTACACAGCAAAAGCACCTACAAGCATCACAAGTAATATCTGTAAGAAAATAACATCAAATGTAATTTGTAAATAAATAATGGCATGAGGGCATACCCTTCCTCTTGCCACCTCCTTGATCAACATAACGAGCAGTATCATTGAACACCCGCAGCATTGGGATAATACCATTTGAGGTCCCATTTGTGCCACGAATATAGCTTCCTGTTGCACGAATATTATGAACTGAGACACCAATACCTCCAGCTGATTTGCTGATAACAGCACACTCCTTCAAAGTATCATAAATTCCTTCAATACTATCATCTTTCATGCAAATCAAGAAGCAGCTACTTAACTGTCAAAAAGAATCCAGGAACCACATCAACATTTTTTACCAAAAAAAGCAAAATTATAGGATGTCAGATTCACATCTTTCTTAGTTGAAAGCAAACCTGGGGCCTTGGTGTTCCAGCATTGAAAAGTGTGGGAGATGCTTGGGTGAACCATCGTTGTGACATCATATGGTATGTTTTGATAACAGAGTCAATATCATCTTTGTGAATTCCAACAGCAACCCTCATCAACATATGTTGAGGCCTTTCTACCATCTTCCCTTGGACCTTCAAGAGGTAAGACCTCTCAAGTGTTTTGAAGCCAAAGTAATCATAGTCAAAATCCCGATCATAGATGATCTCACTGTCCAAACGAGCAGCATTCTGAAACATAGAATTAACCTCAGCTAGATTTATAATTTATGGGAAAATAGCTAAGAGATCATTTTTGAAAATCATGTATGGCAACAAAATCAAAGATTTCAACAGAGTAGAACCAAATACAATTCTCATAAAATGCAAAGCATAATTAACATGATTAAAACATCTATAAATTTACAATCATAAACTGTCATAATCAATACCGTTCACAATATAGTACTTATTCTTATTCAGTTCTTGTTATCAATAGAGTAATGAATAGATTACAATTCACTATCTACAATTTTTTCAGTACAATAAACACACAACAATAAAAAACTGACAAAAATAAAATAATACCTTCATGATTATCTCGTAAACATCATCAGCAATCAGTGGAGCCTTCAGTCCAGATCTCTCATTGAAATGGTTATACATGTCCTTGATCCTGAATTGATCAATCAACTAACAAGAATTAACTATTCATTCAATTTAAGTGTATCTCTTCAATTAACAAATCCAATAATTAAAGAAGGAAAACGAGGAAGCACTTACGTTTCGGAAAAGGATTTCTTGGTATTTTTGTGCAGATTTGAAACAACAATTCTAGCAGCCAACTGCACCAAACAATTTTTTACACAAAAATTAATCACACAGAATGACATCAAAATCAAACCTCGCTATCACTATTATAAACAAACGAACTCAAGATAAAAAACCCTCCCGAATTTTGTTTTAAAAAATTATGCATAAAAGTTCTCTAAATGCCTCAAAGACCTCCGCAAGTTTCATGAAAGAAATAATACCAACGTACTTCTCAAAAACCAAACTGAAACCCATTATCAAAACACTACATATCAAGTCGATATAAACTAAAAGTACACAGATGAGTATGAAGCGACTTTAAAACAAAACCCAGTTTCCAAAACAAAGGATAAGTACTCACGCAAGCGTAATCGGGGTGGTTAGTGGTCATAGCAGCGGCGGTTTCCGCAGCCAACTCATCAAGTTGACTCGTGGTGACGCCCTTGTAGACGCCAGCACAGACCTTCTGAGAGACCAGAACCGGGTCACAGTGATCGGTACTCAGCCCATAACTCAGCTTCTTTAGCCTCGCAGTAATCTTGTCAAAATGCACCGCCTCCTGTCGCCCATCTCGCTTCACAACGTACATTTTCAGAGGGGAAATTTATCGAAAAGGTGGTGGGCAAGTTGAGGGATAAGATAGGGAGGCCAGGAGGCAGTAGGCGCCTTATATAGGAGAAATGCTAAGAAGGGTTTGAAATTTGAAAAGGGCATAAGGGGTTTTTTCATTTGGAAGGGGAGATTGTTTAATTTGTCTGATTTGGGGATTTTTATTTATTTTTTAGGCATTTGAAATTTTCGCGCCAAAGTTGTGGAGGGAGAGGAGCGTGTCTGGGAAGCTTTTGTGGTGAGACGTAAGATGGGGTTGGTGACCGGTCGTGCGCTGGCAATTGGTAATTTTGTTACGATTTTAATTAGTGTGTGGGGACCACTTTCCTTTGTTCAAATTAAATTAATCATAATTTATATTAAATTATTTTTTCTCAATGAACAAATGAAAATAATTCAATAAATACTTAAATTGTTTTTTTTTAATGCTAAGAAAACCTCCTTTAATAATTATATTAAATTAGTTAAATCTCAATTGTAATAATTATAACAAATAAATAAAAATTTTAATTTTAAATTATTATTAAAATAAGTTTCACATAGTTTTGATATCGATGCGCTGGCTTCTTCTGCAAGCTTGATCAACATTTTTCATTATTTAATAGGGGCAATAATGGAAGAGCGAATCTTGGCGCCATTGGGGAAATCTTGGCCGTCGGATGAGTGGACCACGGCTTAAATGGTCTTCCTTATCCCTCCATTAACTTTTGCGTTGTTAAGCATTAATGGCTTTACATGGTAGAGTTTGAATTGAACCAAAAAGGTTAGAGAAACAAAAAGAGTTCATTGTTTAGTCATAATCACATGCCGTCCAACTTGGCGGGAAATGTCAAGTATGGGGTATTTGATTTTGAATATATTTTGTTATCAACATTAAAAGATTAATAAATTATTTTGAGAATTATTAAATATATTATTATTATTATTATTATTATTATTATTATTATTATTATTATTATATTTGATAAAGTTTGATAAAAATATATAAATATAAATAATTATTGTATTTGATTAGAATAAATAAAAGAATATTAATATATTATTTTACTTAAATATTTTTTGATATAATTATTTTAAAATATTGTTTATATTATTTAGTATATTAATTAAAAATGATATTATTTTTATCCTAAAAAAATTAATAAGTAAAGATATAGTTATAATTATAATAAAATTAAGATTACCTTGTTAATCTTTTACTACATAAGTTAGAGATGATAATAAGATTATCTTTTATATTATCTACTATATTACCATTAGTAATAAAATATTATCGAAAATTTTTTATTACTTATAAACCAAACAAAGTAATATAAATAATAAAAGATAAATTATCAGAATAATATTTTAATCTCTTGAATCAAACGACATCTAAAGGTATTTTAGGGTCTCGGTTTTACAATGTGGAGGACAAGAATTTGTCAAAATCAAAAGGGAATAGGTTTAAAACTAAGTAAAGATTTATCAAAGTCAATTTATTTGACTTATTTAGTGTAATAATTATTAAACGATTACTGAATTTAAGATTTTATCTATTTGATATGATCGATTTAGACTCAAACAAATGATCAGACACAAATAAGAGTTTTTTATTAACCAAAAAAAAAGGTTGATCTCAATTTTAAAATATTAAATTTACATTAATAATGAGTTTATTATTTTATTTTTAATTTAAAATCATTCAATAATATTATATAATATCACATCAATATTTATATTTATATTTATACACTTTATTAAAGCATGAAGTATTATTGAGTATATTAACTTTAACAAAATAAATAATTGTTAATTTCTCAGATCATATATCATATAACAAAATAAATAAACGATAAAAGTATACAAGTTGGTTCGAATTCTTATGAAAGCAAATATGAAATTTTAATGGATAACTGATTTTTTAATAAATGGATGAAAATTACAAGAACTCATGTATTTAAATAAACTTTATTTCTTAGACCGGGGCATTATGATTGATTTTTAAAGGGATAGACGATAATTTATTTTTAATAATTATTTCTTAAAATAATTAAAATAATTGCAAACCCTAACGGCTACTAGTTGCTAGCCTTAACACAAAACTATTTATTTATTTATCATGTGAACAGTGGCAAGGGCCGAAAGGCCCACAAGTCTAACATAGCCTACTATAATAGCGGGTGGTGCCTTTTTAAACTAGGGCATTTTTCTGTGCTTCAGGCTGGGCTGACAACTAGTTGAGGTTCATTTTTCTAAATGAATCGAATTCAAATTAGGGTATACTTATCAATATTTTAATTAGATTGTTCAACTGCCAAACCAAAAAACCATAAATAAGAAGATATACTGGAAGGTGGATTGATTTGGTCCGAGTTAGTCTGAGCTCTTCTTGTGACTCATATTGAACTCAACCTGAGCTGAATTCGTGGAGAAACCCAACCAAATTAGCCTTATACAAAATTGGATAGTTTAGCATATACTTATATACTACAAAAATTAAAATATGTTAGACTTGTTGGTTGGATGCATTTTGATTATTATTATTATTAGACCAAACGACTTACTCCTACCAAGTTTTACTGTAACCCCAAAGTCTCACTTGTTAACTTTTGAAAACCCAAGTGTTTATCCATTAATTGTTAAAATTAATAGAATAAGTTATTTGTTGGGGCAAAACTATAATTTAATTAATAATATTAAAAAATATAAAAATTTATATCATTTTCTCCTTTTAGTTTAAAAAACTAACAATTTATCTCATGATTAAATTTTAAAAAATTACATTTTCTCCCTTAGGGTTTGTATTTCTTTTATAAGTCACACGATTTACTCTTTGATCAGTTTCTTGTTTTTCATCAAATCAGCTCTGTAGAAGATGAATCACACAAATCGACTAGGTCTTTGTCACTCATATTTTTTGATTCCTCATCGGCAAAGCCAATTCTCTTTATCGGTTTTCTAAGTTGGCAAGATCGAGCCACTCTTTGTTGTTTTTCTTCATCGGTCAAAGATAAAGGGAGAAGTCGTTGGAGATAAAGGGAGAAAATGGTGGACGATAGGGGTGCAAGTGTAATGCTTCTAAACTTTAGGGTGGCTAAAATGAAAATTTTGATAAATGATGCAACCCTAAGAAAAGAGGGGAAAATATTATTTTTCTAAATAATGTACTTTTTTTCACAAATTTTTATTTTCTATGGGTATGTGTATAGAAATGTTAAAAAAGGTAAAATAGTAATTTATAATGAAATAAACTTATTTTGCTAACTTTAACCATTGGCAGGTGGGTATATCAATTTTAGAAAGTTAGTGGATGGTAGTTGTGATTACACTAAACCTTAGGTGGGAGAATGTCTTTTCGGCCTTGTTATTATTATGATTTTTTATTAATGGTAATGTAATTTTATGAATAAAACAAAAACCTTAACATTATGTGAATTAAAATTAACAAGAATGACTTGACATGGGAAAATCTTAAAATGATTAAAACAACTTAAATCTCTGAAAAGTAAACTACTCGAATCTCCATCTCTGACTTGGAAAAAAGTTTTAGTTTAAGAGAAAAATGTAATCAAAATACAAGAGGATTAAGCAAAATGTTTATTTGATTAAGATTAAAGAATTATTTATCACTTTCTAAAGTTATTATAAGATGAGTTTCACATATAAAAGAAGAACGCATTTTATAAGGGTTGGACTTGATTCAAGTTGTTGAAATTAGAATTTGAGATTAAGTCGAATGAGTTTATTTTGAATTATAGATTGAATTGGTTTTAATAAATAAATCAAGTTTGAATAGATATAAATATTCAAATTTAAACTAATTTACATCGAAACCTAGGGTATATTGTTTCAAATCGAGATTAAATTTCAGCTTATCAATATCAATATTAATATCAAATTGAATTTAAATTGATATTTTTAGGATTTGATTGGTTAAGAGTTGGGTCATATTCAAAGGATACTTGAATCAAATCTATTCATTAAATTTCTTATCGTTATAGAGGTTGGCTCATATTCAGATTATATATTTTTACATTTTTCAATATTTTAATTTTTGACTTATAGATTGTACCCTATAATATCAATTCGAATAGATAAGAGTTGATTTGTAGATTGTACTCTAGAATCATCAACACACTTTGATTAATTGGTAAACTTGGGAAGAGCTAGTTGTGTCCCCACAAATTGTGCCTTTTCCAAAAGGTTAGCTCCTACTCTTCTTGTACAAGTCTATTTGTATACATAATCTTACTCAATTTTCGTAAGGATCTATGGATGATGCTACCAACAAGACAATGAAGGATATTTCATTCTAGGCGTTCTAACTGATGGCAATAATTTAAAGGAAAATAGTAAAAAATAGAAGCTTAGACCACAATTCCACAAACTATATTATTAGATCGTAAGTCAATTATCAACACCCCTTTGATTTACATTTGAGTACAAGTAAATTCCATATATTTTAGAAACTACAAACACACCCCCAAAACTCAAAGGACCGTATGTTGTTTGAACTTTTCATGTAGCCTCTCTAACTCTTTAATGTTGTATAAAAAGTAAGGTTAGATCTGATCTAACCTAAGTTTAAACATGTTTTAATTTAAGATTAGTTCGAATATAAAAAAGTAACTAAAGCTTGAGAATACTTTAACCGTAATTTTAATTTCATATAAGTAAATTCAAATTCAGCTCATTCGATTTGAGTCTGAGTAACTCAAATTGAATCTAACCCTGATAGTAAATATTTAATATTTATTAAAAATTCAATTATTTTTTTATTAGAAATAATTTTCTAATACTAAATTAACAACAATTTTTTTAATTGAGATGGCAATGTCTTGTCAACGTTTTAAGGGGGTATTTGGTAATATGTTATTTTAGCTGAATTTATGAAAATGTAACTTATTAAAGATAGATATTATATAAACCGAGTATTAATAATGTTATTATTTGATTAAATATTATTTTATTTTTAATTTAAAATCAATTAATTAAATTGTAATATATCATTATTATATTCAATTTCATTACTATTACTAAATAGATTACATGAAAATATAGTTTTTATATAAAAAAAATTTGATAGTTGTTCAATAAAAAAATAAAAAAAAATCTTTTTCTTAATTACCACAAAATTTATTAACATTCAATCAAATTCATAAAATATTATAGGGATAATCTTGTCATTTTCATATGTTAGACCAAAAGCTTAAATTTCCGTATTAATTTTTATAGACATAGAAGGACTTATGAAAACCATACGAATGTGTTAAAGTATAGCCATATTATTAAAAAAAAAAAACCTTAGAAAAGAAATATAAAATTAAAAGGACATTTGGTTAAAAGAAATTAAAGATTAATCCGATAATATATATTTTATTATTTACATTACTTTATTTTATTTATAAATAATAAAATATTTCAGTAATAGTCTATTATCAATGGTGATGTAACAGATAATATAAGAGTAATTTGATTACCGTCTCTACTTTAGGTATTTAAAAATTATCAAGGTAATCTTGATTTTATTATAACCATATTTTTATTTATTAATTTTTTAAGATAAAAATAATCTCATTTTTAATTAATATAACAAATAACATAAAAAAATTTAGAATAATTATATCTATAAGTATTTAAGTAAAATAATATACTAGTATTTTTTTATTACCTCTAACAAAATATAATAATTATTTATATTTATCAAATTTTATCAAATATAATAATAATAATTTATACTTAGTGATTTTTAAAATAATATATCTTTATGGTAATTTTCTAATTTTGATAATAAAACATTTCTCAAACCAAACATTCTCCAACATTAAATTTTCTTGCACCCCAAGGTTTAAGCTAAAAATTTTCCACCTTTATAATTTTTCATTTAAAATAAAACTTGGTTGTCCTAAAATAAACTATAAAAGAATATAATAATAATTTGGAATTCATGAGTGTATTATTAAAAAGGCATGATGTTCTCCAAATGACAAAGTTTTGTTCTGAAATCACTAATAGTGTATGATCTTGGCACATGATTTCGATATATTTGGACACGTAGATAACTTCACATTGTTTTGAGTTACAACCAAGAGAATAATAAGACAGTGACAATTTTGGGTTAAATTGTTATTGTCAATAAAAACAAGGTTTACATTGAATCTTATTATTGTCATTGTTAGTGTCAAACACCATATAGTACTTTTTGCGATGATTTGAGATTGATCCAAGAGAAGTACTTGTCACAACCTTGGCTTATCTTAGACATGACGGAAGTAGACAAATCCTCACGAAGATCTAGTTCTCAAGGGGCTTGAGGTATTGTCTATATACCTCATTGAAAGTGAGGTGGAGTTTTATAGGGAGATAACTGACTTGGGTTAAGTCATAAGGTAGTTGAGAGTGGAGTAGGGATTCATAGTCTCTCTATTGGGTTTTGAAGATGGAGTCATGAGAGCGAAAGCAAGAACAAAAACAAGGAAGAAAAAGATGAATCAATTAGGGAGAGGGAAATGAATTCTTCGGTGAGTGACTAATGATTGTTGAAAAGAGAAATAGATCTTGGGTTGGGTGATATGGTGCAAGAGAGAGCAAACGGGTTTCTTGAAACCATTTTTTGTTAAAGAGAGACAAAGTTGAAAGTATGCAATAAAGTGAAGTTTCTCGTACATGAGACAATCTATTCTTCATATAATTTGATTATAAGGTGTTTAAAGGATATGTTGACATGTAAGGTACAATAATTTTCTACAAGGGAAATTGTTAGAATTAAAATAGTAATTTAATTTTTTAGCACTATATTAAGGTTCTTTTTGGTTAATGGGGTTAGATTTTATGTGGTAAAAAGTTATTTTTACTTTAAAAGGGTGAAAAATCTTTATTCCAAACCTTGGATGGGAAAAAAATTCACTCTAACGTTCTGGGAACCCTTAATTTAAACTCAAGATTTTTAAATCCCACATATTTTAAAACATTATATAACACCCCGAAACTAACTACCTCCCCTGTACACCGCTTGGTGTCCCTCCATGCAAGTTTTCTCAAATCAAATCTCTCTCTCCCACCTCGCCACCAGCATTTCTCCATCAGTCTCTTTCCAGTCTCTCTGTGTCTTAACTCTCCTTCACTTTCAACTCGGTCAAGATTTTCTGGTTCGATTTTCTCGAGAAAATGGCGGAAGAGAAAGAGTCGACGTCGATTCCACTCAGTCAAGCTGAAAATGGCGGTGAAGATCCCGAGGATCCCGTCAAGTCTCCTCCTACTTCTTCGTCTTCGTCCACTCGTCAGGTTTAGTCTTAGCCCTCCATTTTCCTTTTACTTCGGATTTTTCTCCACCTTTGGATCTGTATTTGCGCCGCGATCTCGGATCTTGTTTGTTGTTTAAATTGATTAGGATTTTTGATAGAATAACGTATCGAATGTTCGTTATAATTTAGGGAAACAGTACTGCAATGCTGATACCGGTACGGTTGCTGAAATTAGAAGGTTAAAGTATTATAATGTTAACAATCAGTATGAATTAAAGCAGTTAATTCGATTAATAGCATCTTTACCTACTGATTCAAAACTGCTAATAAGATAATTTTAGGATCAAAGGGTTATGATTCATTCAATTTATTGTTGAAAGTTAGTTCCGTGCTCAATTTCGTATAAAATGTAATGTTAATGAAATTAAGATAAAAATGATTGATACTTGAAATCCTCAACTCATACAGAGACGACATTTGATGACATTGCAATGCCCTATTATTGATGTACATATTATTTAATGTAGGAATATGAATATATTTAATTTACTGATATGCGAGTGTGTGTGGTGGCAATTACTAGTTTGACTATCGATAGCCTAGTGATATCACATAAGCTCAAACATTGGGGTATGGTCTTTCTACTGGATAGTTGGGTACAGATCGCTCTTACTCTCAACTTGTTTTTAAAATGTTCATATGTATCTAAGAATAATTAATACTCAAGTGCCAGTATTCTCTAGTATCAATATATTCCTTCCTCTAGGGTACTGATGGAAGGAAAATATTGTGGAGCCATCAAAATAGGGCAACAGCTATTTATTTCTGGTAATGACTAGAAAATGATTTTCTGATAACATTTAACTTGGAATGTTATATTTACAAACTATAACATATAATGATAACAAAATATGATGTTGCAAGTTGATGTTGGATCATGACAGTGATATCAGTTATTATAAGTGTGACATTCAATTTATTAATTTTTTTCTACACAAATGATAATGTAGAGCCTTGCTTATGTATCTCTGTACTGTTGTCATAACTTAGGGTATGCAGGATATAGGTAATGAGGTGCTATCTATAGAGACGCTTGCTGGGTGACCTACGGATGCTGATCCAATGCATCCACCCTAAAGATTGTGAAAACAACTAATGACCATTTTTATAATAACTCTCCTGACTAGAGCAATATGTCTGGAGTCATCCAGTGCATTATTTCTATAGGAAACTATGAAATTTCTTTAAGGTACAATACAAAGTACTAGCCTTTTAATAAAAAAATATACAGAAAGTATTCCAGGAAACATCTACAGAGCAGAAAGTCTACTTTAAATCCGAACCCTGAAAAATTATACGAACTAACTAGAACCCTCTCCCAAATTTAAGGAATGAAAAAACAAAGAATCTTGAAATTCATTGGATGTGAAGCCCCAAGGGAGGATAAATGTCGAACTCTATCCCATTAACAAGGGATGTTTTCCTTTCAATCATGTTAAAAATTCTTTTATTTGTCTTCTGCCAAATCACCCAAAAAATGGCCATTTTAGCTCAATGTTACAAAATTTTATCTTTTTTCCTCTAGCAGAAGCATCTAAACAAAATCTTTAAATGAGAATTTATAAGAGGTTGAAATAACCTAAAATAGATTTTGTTTTCTAAATCTTGCTTGGAAACACTGTGCACGTTCATGCACGAGCACTCATGCATTAGACATTTAGACTGCAATTAGTACTTCTTCACTAATATTCTTATGAAAACACACGAACACTAATACACATACTAATTATGTGTGATCATCTATGGAAGTAAATTATGTATTTGGCCCTTGGCTTGTCTGTTCTGCTCTAGAATTCAAGATTATTTTATCGTTATATTGAAATCTTCTTTTATGGTTCATGTGACAGATTACTAATTTTTACATCCTATGGTTCTATTTCTTCTATCTGTTCAGGCTTGTTGTTTTGTTCTTCAGAGTTGGATCTCAAAGAAGTTCATGACTGGATGGTAATGAACTTAGCTATTTGCTAATATGTTCTAAATGCTTACTTGTATCTTTTGATCTTTCAAGTCTGATATTTCATTTCCTTCTGAGATTGCAGTGTAGTTCTTTTCCCTGTGGCAGTTACATTTTTTGTGACATGGTGGTTTATTCAGTTTGTTGACAGTTTCTTCAGTCCGTTGTATGAGAGGCTTGGCATTGACATATTTGGTTAGTTATAATTGCATTATTTATTACCTTTTGCTTGTCTGCAGTTCTGAAGTGTGGCTGGGGCTATATCAATACTTTTTATATTCCTCTTTTCAGATATACATTTTATCTGTTTGCATTGTTAACATAGATGGCTGTAAAAGAGGCAAAAATCATAAAGGAAAATCTAAATACATATTTGTTGAGAATTTATGGAAGAATAAAGCTGTTTGTGTAGTGAACTTCTGAGTATCATTTTGTTGTGATCCAGAAAAAAAGAAGACTTTTTTCAGAATTCATTCATCCCGAATATTCCAGACCTCATTAATGTAAGTTTGGTGTTTGGGTGTGAGTTCAAGCATGCAATATCCTTTTACACATTATATGGTGATCTGGATGGGAATGAACAAAAGAATCTTCATAAGATATCATGGAAGAAGAGATCTCTTTCTTCTGGGACATAACTTGTATGCTGGCTTTTTAATGTGTTTTAGTTTCTAAAATTATCCTGGATTGTGTTAATTTTTTTTTTTTTGTTTCTGGAAATTTGGGATTTGGAGCTATTCTGAAGTTAAGGGCTAAATTATTTATACATAATATACTTTAGAGATAGTTTGTTCCACCTATTCTTTAATCAAATTTCAGCAAGCTGGTTGATATTGAAACTTAAATTGTCTTTTTGGGAGTTTAACGATTTAAAACAAGATGGAAATTGCATATATAAGTTCAACATCATTATTGTCCAAATTCTATGCTCTAGTGCTGTAAAACAAACTGTAATTAAAGGCTATTGCTGGATTTCTACCTCTTTTCCTGTGTGTCCAACAAAGCCATTGATGTGCAAAAATATTTGGTTTTTTCTTTTATTGTTAAAATGAAATGATAACAATTTGGATTATGTGTAGATCTGTTACTTCTATGTTTTCTTATTTGCAGTATTTCTTATTGGGTTTAATATTGTGGATGGTGATTTTCTCATTAATTCCAAATTGTTTATATTTGTGAGCACACTCTCAACTTACTTGGTCCGTGTTGCAGGACTTGGATTTGTTACTTCTCTGGTATTTGTATTTCTCGTTGGTGTATTTGTTTCATCTTGGTTGGGCTCCACAGTTTTCTGGGTTGGGGAATGGTTTATTAAGCGCATGCCCTTTATGAAGCATATATACTCAGCTTCCAAACAAATTAGTGCTGCAATATCTCCAGGTTACTCATCAATTATTTTTATTTTTGCTTGTCAATCTGGTTCTGTAAAGGAATTCAAAAAGGCTGTAATACTTCCATTCCCATCTTCTTGGGTAGGATTCAGTGGGTACTCGTGTACCTTTAGGATTGGATGTGACAAGTGGTCACTCTATTAATAAGTTGTTTATTGCTTATTGTAGGAACATTCAGACTCGTATATTTTTTTGATTTGTAGATAGCTCTCTTCAATCAAGCTAGTAGTCTGTTTATATTTCATAAAAGCACATCTTATTGTCTCTGGAAATTACCATCATAGATTCAGCATGTTGCCATGGGTTAAACTTTGATGTTACTAAATTTCTTTAGTGTTGATTTAATTTGAAAATTTCAATGTAATTATATGTATTTTTCCAATTTCTTAAGCTAGTTAATTCTAATAACTGATCAGATGACAGATTTGGCAGTATAGTATATTCTGCATATTTTATAATCACACATAATGTATTTTTGTTATTCATATCTTAACTCATGGAGCTGGATATGTTTACTTTAACCTGATATGATGCCTTTGTCTTCTGTATAGATCAAAATACTACAGCTTTTAAAGAGGTGGCAATTATACGCCATCCACGTGTTGGTGAATATGCTTTTGGCTTTATAACATCAACAGTCACCCTTCAGGTACTTCTGGTTAATGTGATTCAATCTTCTCCTGTGGAAGTATTTTTTTAAAACCTTTATGCACTTCTTCCTTTTTCTACAACATTTACTATTGTTTATGTTCAGTCTCTGTTGAAAAAACCTTGTTTAGTGTTGTCTTTGATCTTGAGTTTGCTTTGCATGTGCATAAGTAACCACGATTAGAAATGTATAATTATGTAATTGATTTATATCTACTCTAATTAAAAAATTGTTGAAAGACAAAACTTTGTTAAACTCTTTGCATAAAATTTACATTTTTGCTATTGGTTATAGCAAATTTTTGTCTTTTAATAATTTTTTGCACAGGAAGTAGTTCGTCCCGATGATGAATATAGGATCCTATGGTTGTTTCCGTAGGTCTATATCAAGACAAAAAATGTTGAAGTGAATGAAAGTGTCAATTTATTGAATTATTCCTAAGAATGAGATATTTATATTACAAGGGGGAGAGAAGATTTTTCCTATACCAAAACCACTTTTGTTGATCCAGACTATGCTGACTTTAGGGTATTTAGGAGCCAAGCTTAGGACAAAGACTGTTCTTTTTTTGCCTCTTCAAGACAAAACTGTGAATTTTACATGATAATTATAATTCTTTATTTTATTTTAAGTTCCGCACTATAATTTCTGCTTTAGGTGGTTAGTTTTGTGATTGGACAGTCTTAAAACATTCATTTTTTTTTCACCTGTATGCTATCTGTCACATTAACTTTACTGTCGACTGTGTTTGTCTGCTGATCTACTGCAGAAAGACAATGAAGATGAGGAGTTATGCAGTGTTTTCGTCCCAACAAACCATCTGTACATCGGTGATATTCTCCTGGTTAACTCTAAAGAGATCATAAGACCCAATCTCTCCATAAGAGAAGGAATAGGTATGGTTTCCTTTAGGCCTAGTTATTGTTTATGTAATGAAATGAAACTGCTCTGCTCAAATGACATTTTTTTTTTTAATTTGTTATATTATACGTGTGTGTGTGTGTGTGTACATAAATAACTGCAGTATTGTAAATTAGTTATTTGATTTCAAAATCTTTTCACCATCTAAAAACTGTATATCTAATGCAATCCAACGGTTGAAAGAGTTGCTGGATCAGTATTAGAAAACTGTTGGAGTGGATTATATGTACTGCTATCAATTTGTGTCTAAATTTGAAGAAAAATAATATTAATTAAATAAATAACATATGATATATTAGTAGGAAAAGCAGATATGATAAGTGAGCTGGATGTTCACAGGAGATTGTTTGTGCAAGTGATATACAGTTGTATTATCTAAACTTTTATTTCTTTGTGTTAGTTTTAGAAGATTGAAGATAGTAAGAAATATAGAAATTATTCTGTAACTAAATTACCAGTCGAAAATCACTATAGTCACTTTTTGCTTTATTTTTACTAATTTTATTTCTGACTAAATGCTATATTGACACTGATGAGGCAGCATGGAATTCTGGATGTGATTTCTTGCAAGGCTGTTTTTGTGGTATCTTTTTTATTCTTACATTTCTGTCAGTAATGCAGAGATCATTGTTTCTGGAGGTATGACAATGCCGCAAATCATATCCCCCATAGAAAGAATTGCTCGACAGAGTGAAAGAATCCCGTTAAACAGAATAACGTGAAGGCATCACAGAAGACGCTTATCAATCAACTCTGTAATTACTCTACATCTGTGCTTGTATTGAAGCTGTTTATACCGACAGGAAGCATAAGATTAGGTTGTTTTCTTACAGTAGAGTATGAAATCACTGTGCGTGCTTAATTCAGTTTCGTTGTTGCTATAATTTCTTTATGTCCATGTCAGGTTGTGCCGTTCGTGTGACTGTATACTGTAAGAACTGAAAATTTTCACATGAATTATTTTATATGTATTTTAAATAAAGACCATGATTTTGATATGACTTATGTAAAATCTGTGGAACTTCTGGGTTTTCGGTTTTCGTATATACGAGTGTGAATATTAATCAAAAGCTAATGGTAAGTTCAATTCTCTTTCAGATATTTTGTTTATAAATTCATGAGAAATGGTAAGTGTGCATTAGAAATGTGCAAACAAAATTTGTTCAAATACAGTTCATTTATGAAAGCGAGTCTAAGCATTAACTTGAACTTGATTTGTTCATTTTGAGTTTGAATTTGAATTTAAGCAGTTTGGAATAAAAATCCATCTTGGTTATGTGATTTGCTTTAACAAATTTGGGGATTTCAATCTTTTACCATGGCCATTAATCTAAAAGATTGCCCGATTTGATGGGAAATTTTTTTAGTTTTGAGCTCAGGTTTTCAAAGTAATCGTGGGGTTGTTGCAAACCGATCTCAAGATACTCCTTTATTGTTTGGTTGACCTTTCAAGGGAGACTCTGCAGTATGGACCGTTCCTAAGTCTATGGTCTTATTGCATCATTGACGTATGTGTTACGTGGATCCTATTTTGAATTCTTTACCTTTTTCTTAGTTGTGCATTTTTTCGTAGGCCAAAGGACTATTTTCCACTCAAAGTATTGCTGTTTTTCAAGGGTTTTTCTTTTAACTTTAAAAATCTTAAATACACATCTATAAATAATTAAAATTAACAAAACTCTAACATTTTAAAATTTTATCTCTTTTTACTTTCTTAAACTTTAAAAACTAAAAGTTTTCGTTCAGTCTAAGTTTTAAAAAATCATAGTTTTCTCTTAGGGTTTAGTTTCTAGATATCAGATGTCATTGCTAGTGATCTCTCTTTGACGGTTTCTTTCCTCTTATTTAGACTTTCAATAAACTCTTCGTCTAGGAAGACTCCTCTGACATCGATGGGGTGTCCGAATATATTGAGAGAGACCGTCAAGAGAGAGGCCACCGATAATGGCCCCAAAAATTTGAAAACTAAACCCTATAAGAAAAATGTCATTTTTTAAAATTCTGATTAAGAAAAATTTTTAGTTTTTAAAATTTAAGGGGGTAAAAAAAGATTTTATTTTAGTTTATTTTTAATATTTTAGATAAAATAATGATTTTATCTTTATTATTAATAATTTTAATCAGTCATAGATAAATATTTGAGATTTTTAAAGTTAAAAGAGAAAAACTTGGAAAAGCCACGTACGGGAAATAGTCCTTCAGCCTTTTTCTTATATACAAAGGGAAACCTTAACCAAGACGCTTATAGCCTGACTGACTTTATAATGGTTTTCTTTGCTCTGATGGAATGTCGCTTACCTAAAGTTGGCTTCATGCATACTCATGCACGGGTAGTTCTCATAGTTATATCCATTTTTTATGATATAAATGAAATAATTAAATATTTTATCAATAATGTAGCTCACTTAGGACCATTAATGCGGATACTTACATATTTGTTTGAGATTTTGTCACAAATTGTCGTAATTTGATATATATTTTGATTTTTATCTTTTGTATTAAATTTTCATTGTTGAATTTTTTGCTTGTTTGGTTGGATTTCTAGTTTTTGATTTCAATTTTTTTTTTTTAATTGGCACAGCACAGAGAAAAGTTTTCGGCCAATTTTTTTTGGCCAAACGACTATTTCCCACCCAAGGTTTGATATTTTCTCAAGTTTATACCTTTTACCTATGGAAATGCTAAATACCCACCTATAACCAGTTAGATTTAACAAAACCCTAATGGTGGTAAATTTAATCTCATTTTCTCTCCTAAAAGTTTAAAAACTAACATTTTTTCTCTAAATTAAGTTTAAAAAGATCATATTTTCCCCCCTAGGGTTTATTTCCAAACCCTTTCACTTTCTCCGATGCCATCATCGATCGTCTTCCCCTCTTGATGGTTTCTCTTCCACCGACGACCCCCCTCAACTCTTGCACTACGCGTTCGACACAAAGAGAAGTCGTATGGGAAGAGAAATCGTCTTCCCAGACGACGAAGACGAGATCGATCGATCTCATCTTCGTAGTCTGAGAAGACGATCGTCTTCATAGATGAAAATGACGACTCTTCCCAGATCGACGACTGAGACTTCGTCTTTCACAGCTTCTCTGACTCCGATCGGATGTCCAAATGGAAAGAAAGAGACTGTCGGAAGGAGATGATGCTTCGGGAGGGAGAGGTCGTCGGTAATAGAGCTGGAGATATAGCTGAAGATTTTGAAACGAAACCCTAGGATGAAACTGTGATTTTTTAAAACTTAGGTTGGAGGAAAATTATAGTTTTTAAAGTTTAGGGAGACAAAAGTAGTTCTATTTTAGTTTATTTTTAATATTATAGCGAAAATGACGATTTTACCCTTACCACAATTAGAGTTTTGTTAAATCTAACTAGTCATAGGTGGATGTTTGGTATTCCATAGTTAAAAGGTGAAAATTGAGAACATCAAACCTTGGGTGGGAAATAGTCGTTTGGCCATTTTTTTTACTAGTTTAAAATGACGATGCATAAGAAATCACGAATTTACTTGTGATTAAAAAAAATATATTATTTTCTCTTGAAGATAGACTGTACAGTAGAATCTCATCTTGGAATTGGTGCCTTTCTGTGGCCCCACCATTCTCAATTGGATTTTCAAGTCCACAACCTTTTGAAAATTAAATACAAGTCCCCTCTATTTCGGATAATGGTAAAATAAAAAAAAACCAAGCGCTCGAGCAAAACAAAACAAAGTCTAGGCTTTGTTTCGTTTCGCTTTCAAACCCCAACCAAAACCCTAAATTAAAACAAACTTGAAGCTCGACCAGCTCTAGGGTTAACTTCTGAGAATTTCGGAATTGACGATCGTTGATTAGTTAATTCGCAAATGGAGTTCGACGAGTACGAGTATTTGGAGAAGACGGTGGAGGAGCAGCAGCCACCGAAGGACGATGATTCGTCAGCGAAGAAGAAGGCAAATCGAGAAGGAGCGGAGAAGAGTGAGCGGAGTTATCGGAAGAGAGAGGATAGTGAAGAGGAGGAGGAGGAGCGGGTGAAGAGTGGTAAGAGATCGCGACACGAGGACGAGGAGAATGGCGGGAGGAGAGAGAGGGAGAGGGAGAAAGATAGAGATAGAGAGCGGGATAAGGATCGGAGTCGGAGAGATCGGGAGAAGGAGAGGGAGAGGGACAGTGATAGAGACCGAGAGAGGAGTCGAGAGAAGGAGAAGGATAAGGAGAGGAGAGAGAGGGACAGGGACAGAGAGAAGGATAGGGAGAGAGAGAAGGAGAGGGAGAGAAGAGAGAGGAGGGAGAGAGAGAAGGAGAAGGAGAAGGAGAAGGAGAGGGATAGGGAAAGAGAGAGGGATAAGGAGAGGGAGAGGGAGAGAGATAGAGAGAGGAGGAGTAGTAGTAGGTCGAGGAGAAGTAGCAGTAGGTCGAGGAGAGATAGTGAACGGGAACGTGAACGTGAGAAGGAGAGGGAGAGAGAGAGGGAGATTAGAGAAAAGGAGCGTGATCTTGAAATGCGAGAGAGCAGGTATCCATAGGCAATCAGTTACACTATATGAATGATTTTCATAGTGCAGTTGTGTTTCAAGTAATGTTTTACATATATGAGTGCTATCTTATAACATAGTTGGACTGCTGATACTGAGATAAGGGAAATGGCAGTATTTTTATACTCCAGTTGTGACGTGAGGGAAGTTAGATTATTGTTAAAAACTTTAGTGATTAATTAAGGCTTTATGCTTTTTCTGTCATGACTATCTGAATGTTACAGTGAAATCTGGGGCAAGTATAGAGAAGACTAACTGTTTCCTTGAATTGTTGCTATATAGGTAGCATTGTGAACTGTCTAGTGTATGGTAGTTGCTTGGTGAATTGTGCTGTATGAATAATTTTGTAGTGCAACTTACTGTTTCAAATAGTGTTTTACATAGCTGTGGTATAAAGTAGTTGGACTGATATGCACTTTTTTTAGTCAAGACTTTTGAAGGATGATGTTTGTGTTGGTTTATGGAGGACAATGCTGACCCTTTTACTTTAGAACTTACTTACTTGTGAGAAGTGGGGCAAGTATAGAGAGGATTAACTGCTTCCATGAATTGTTGTTGTATGGGCAGCATTGTGAAGTGTCTTGTGTATGGTGGTTACTTGGTGTGCACTCTTGTGATGCTCTTAAAGAATTAAACTGAAGTTCTTTCTAATAGCTTAAGCTTTCAGGCACCGTGTTCTAATGTTCTGCATATGAAATGAAAGTTTTGCATGAAGAAAGATAAAAAATTTATGGAAGTCTCAATGTTTGTATTAAAATGGTTTTGACAAGTTTTAGCATGTGTTCGTGTGACAAGCATCTTTATAAAGTGAAGCTTTTCACACGATAGCTTCAAAAGATATATTCTATTTCAGAGTGTGATACTCAATCTGTTGATATGATAAGAAGGGGTGAAAAAGTGTGATCCGTGTTACTTGCCCTGTAAGGGAATCTATTGCACTTGGATGCAGACCTTGACTGATATTATGAGTATCCATATTTTCATGTTGATTTGTTGTTTTAACATCAAGGGAAATTTTAATTACATTAGTTGATTTTTGCCATTTTTAATTTGAAAACCATTTGTCTGGCAGGAGATATAAAGAAAAGAAAGAAGTGGTGGAACCTGAAGCTGATCCAGAGAGAGATCAAAGAACTGTTTTCGCATACCAGGTTGAGAGCCATGACCTCTTTAATGGATTATCAAGCACTATTTACTCCTTTATTTTCTTATTTTGTTGCTGATTATTTTGTTACTTATATGGTGATAATAGATGCCTCTGAAGGCGACTGAAAGAGATGTTTATGAGTTTTTCTCAAAAGCGGGCAAGGTTGGTGGAATTTTCTTTAATCATGCTTTCTAGACATGTCTTAACTTTTTTTGCTGATTTCTATGTGCATGTATAAGAATAATTTCAAATTTGTTCCATGAGATGCTACCTAGAGAAATATAATTATGTGTTGTTGAGATTGCATTCCTACATACTGCAGTTAGTACTTAGCACCTTTTTTTTTGAAGTTACAAATAGTATTATGACTAATTTTGGGTGAGTTGAGTGGTGCAGAAGCA
The DNA here is from genome assembly GCF_011075055.1 of Mangifera indica. NCBI lineage: Eukaryota > Viridiplantae > Streptophyta > Magnoliopsida > Sapindales > Anacardiaceae > Mangifera > Mangifera indica. The sequence goes on along the minus strand of NC_058152.1, from coordinate 10,354,281 downwards.
ATGGGTGTTCTGTGTATACTTAGTAGGTTTTCAGTATGTAGATTGGTAGTCTAAAAATCTCTTTGGATATTATGCCTTTTGTTGAAAGGTTTATCATGTCTTGTTTGATCTACATTCTGACTTTATGTTTTTTTTTTTTTTTAGGTGAGGGATGTTCGACTGATCATGGATCGGAATTCAAGGCGATCAAAGGGAGTTGGGTATGTTCCTTAATGTATAAAAATAGTAGACTCATCTGCATGTGTTCTTGTAAAGTAGATATGAGTATATTTTTAACTCTCTAGTATCAAGTTTAACTGTATTCTTAAATTCACTAGCAATGCGATAATGATGAGGGATGGTGGGAATACCTTGCACTCATGTTTAATCAATTCATGCTGCGTACACAAGGTAGATGACATAAACCTGAATATTTATGTTATTTCCCAGTTTTCTTCTACTATAGTTTTCGTAAAAGTCACCAATCTTTTGAGTATGAGAACCTTATTCCGCTTGTTCATTTTATAGTGCTCATTGTTGGATCTGAAGTGACACACTGACTCTCAATGTAGTTCAATCATAGTTGTCTTCCTTAATGACTGAAGTTTGCATGGTGTTTTTTTTCCATGTCCTGGGGATCAGGCCTTGGCAGTCCTTGACCCCACATTGGTTCTGGTATCTTACAGTTTTTAGGACTTTATTTAATATTAAGTGTCCTGTGAGTGATGGTTTAAACTTCAAGTTGGCACCTTCCTCATTTTTGTTGTGTTTGGGATTCTGTACAGACACAAGCACTCGGATGTCAAAGTGAACAAGGAGACTACTGCTCTTCATTGCTTTTCTTTTTCCTTGCTATTCCAAGTCCTCCTGTGTCTAATGTTTCTATTGTTTCATTTGTTGTAATTATCATGAGCTAACAATTTCTATCATACCAAGCATCAGATTGACCCAAGATACTCAGCTTGAGCTCTCTGCACTAGAGTTTTTGTTTCCCCTACATCTCTTTGCTCTATGCTTTGTAAGTTTTGGTTGTGATCTTTTTCTCATGCGTTGTGTCAATCTAATAGTCTGGCTCTGGTGGACCTGCAGGTATATTGAATTTTATGATGTGATGTCCGTGCCAATGGCGATAGCTTTGTCTGGCCAACTACTTCTTGGACAGCCTGTAATGGTTAAGCCTTCTGAAGCTGAAAAGAATCTTGTTCAATCTAATGCTTCTGCTGCGGGTGCCACCACTGGACCTTATGGAGCAATTGATCGAAAGCTTTATGTTGGAAATTTACACTTTAACATGACTGAGATGCAGCTTAGACAGGTAATATGACTAGTTACTTTTATTTTGTTTAATATTACTGTATGGATACATGGTGGTTATTTTCTGTGCTAGCTTACTCTGGTTTAAACTGACACATAATCTGCCATTTTGTAGAGGTTAATATAACATGTAGATTAAAAAAGGACAAATAAATGAGAAATTTCAGTACTGTCACTTAGGCAATAGACATCACAAATAAATGTGGATTGCTTGGGATGTAAAGTGTATGATTCATCCAATTTTATACCTCCTTGGGATGTATAAGACACAGGGCAAATAAGCGGTTCTAAATTTATTGAATTGGTGGACAGCATCTCAGGCACAAGCTTTTCTTCTAAGAAACCAGGTTTCCAAAACTGATTTGTGCTTTTGTGAAAATTTTAAATTAGTTCATAGGTAAGGTGATGTGGCATAAGTGTAGTTTGTGAAAAGGGATCCTTTTTTCTGTCTGGATCAGTGGATCTGAGCTCAAGACTGTGTTTAGTTTGTATATTGCTTTGACAAAACAATAGTAAAAATCAACATATATCCATGAAATTTTTATTGCTTTATATTGGTCATGATGAGTTGCAACCTTGCTGGTTCTGTTCTTTACCAAAATGATTTGGATGTTATCTTGGTGATGTGTTTTTTAAATACTAATACACTACAGTTCTGTTGTTAGATAGAATAAAACTTTCCTGGAGTTCCGGAGAATTTTTTAGGTTCCAAATATCTTAAGCATTTGTTAGAGTATTCTTTTTTGGTTTCCTTTTAAAGTTTCATAATTCTTATTATAAACACCTCTGTCTTTTTCTTGGTGATTACTCAGCTATTTGAACCATTTGGCCCCGTTGAGCTGGTGCAACTTCCCCTTGACATTGAAACAGGGCAGTGCAAAGGTTTCGGCTTTGTTCAGGTTTGTTGAAATTTAAATGTAGTAATTGACTGTAAAAATTTCTTTTGTTAAGTAGTTGGCGGGTATTCATTATTTTTTTTATTGTTATTTCCTTTCTATTATTACAGTTTGCTCAGCTTGAGCATGCAAAGGCAGCTCAAAGTGCTCTCAATGGAAAATTGGAGATTGCTGGTCGCACTATTAAGGTATGATTAGAATTTTGGACTCTGTAATTAAAAGAATCACGAGTCTGTGACATGAATTGAAGATAAGATGTTAACTTACCTTCTGGTATTCCTTTTCTCTTGTGACTATTAGTGCTTATTTAATCTTGAGACTCATGTTCATCTCTGCAACTGATTTGACGCATGTAGGTCTCATCTGTTACTGATCATGTTGGACCCCAAGATACTACAGCAAAATCTGCTGACTTTGATGATGATGAGGGTGGTGGACTGGTTAGTTATCTATTGAATTTAGAGTTGTTTTAATGCATTCAGATGATACTTTGTTCATTATATGTAGTGCTTTGATACTGTACACATGTCTTGTTCTTAAATATTAGGTGAAACTGAGTGACATACCTCATTGCAATGCTTATGTCCAAACGGGATTTGTTTCTAGTAAAATTATGCTGATGCTATGATAAATAAGTCTAGCAAAAGTTCTGTGCACAGCTAATATTTATTGTGCGAGCTTCAATATATAGCTTTAAGGTTCTGCATGTTAGTTTTCCTGGAAAGTTCTTATAATATGCCTTATAGTCAGTTTCATTGCAAGTGGGTTATATTTAGATGGCAGGCAGTGTGTATTGAAAATTTTGCATCATTGTTGGAGGTTTTGTCCTATTGTGTTTGGCGTGCTGGTGATGAAGAGATTATCTTGTTAAGCTTTCTCTAGAATATTCTGGGCTTTCCTTTCTGAGTTGCTATGTAGTTTTCAGAATAGATAATGGAAACATTTTTGCAAGGACAACGTGAATTTTCTTTCGCATCATGAGTTGGCAGTGCATCCTGTCTTTTCGTTGGTGCTTAATATTCACTGATTTTGTTTCTGACTGAGGTATTATATCTTCCCATCCAGGCTTTAAATGCTCAGTCAAGAGCAATTCTTATGGCGAAGCTGGATCGCACTGGCATAGCCACAAGGTATGTTTTTGTTATCAGCTTTATGTTTTTTTCCGAAATTCACATGTTTCATTAGTTTAATTTAAGCTATTTTTGCAGTATTGCAGGCTCGCTTGGAGTGTCAATGGTAAATGGGTCAGCTGCAAATCAACAAGTAGTGAGCTTGCCTGTTATTGGGCAACCTGCAGTTCCTATTCCTGCTGTTACAGCTCCTGTTATTCCTGCTCCGGTCTCTGAATTTATTGGATATCCAAGCGAGTGTTTACTGTTGAAGAATATGTTTGATCCTGCTGCAGAGGTCTGTGATTTGCTTGTTTTGCTTAGTGCACACTTTTACGAATTACTCATTTTAATGTTATGTTCAATTTTATGATGCAGACGGACCCGGATTTTGATTCAGAAATACAAGAAGATGTGGAAGCAGAATGTTCTAAATATGGCCGGGTGAAACATATACATGTGGACAAGTAAGTCTTAAATAAATGATTATGCACTCTGTGACTGAAATAACCCAGTGTTAGGCTGAGTGTTGATAGCCCTTGGATTCAACCAAGTGCCTTGAGGTGACCTTCTTAAGGTATTATATACTGCAGGTTTCCTGGTTAGTGATGTAGTAGGGTCTGGAAGTAGCTTTTTATTGGATTTCAGTGATTACATTGGAAAGGTTGAAGGATTCTTGTGTATAAAAAGGCATAAACAAATATATGTTGCATGTGTACTAAAATCGTTAAATGAAAGCCTCTTTATTATTATTTTATCTTGAGATAGGAAATGCACTGAAAAGCTTGTTAATTGGAAGAGAGAAGAAAGAAGTTATGCATTTCTTGACTGAGTCGTCCAATCTCTCCCCAAAAAGGGAGGCTAAAACTGTACAAAAAAGTGACAAAAAAACTGTGTACCTATTTGTGATAAAAGCTGCCCTTGTTGCAAATTTGTGTTTGCTACAGTTTTTGATAAAGTACTTAAAAACATACCATTGTTCTGCCAGTGGGCTTTGAACTAAATATGGTTTTTTTTTTTAATCTCAATTGGTCAATTTACCTTGCAGGAACAGCGCTGGTTTTGTGTATCTACGGTTTGAATCTGTGGAAGCAGCAGCAGCTGCTCAACGGGCAATGCATATGAGATGGTTTGCACGCAGATTGATATCAGCCATATTCATGGTAATTAATTTTCCATAAGAGATTCTTACTGTTTTGTTCCCCCGCTGATACATAGAGACATCTCTACATGCTTCTACCGAGTTAGATTTTGGCATGATGAATGGTATATGGGATAATGCATTTTTCTGGGATATTAAACCTCAAAAGTTCTCCAACTGGGCCCTTGAAAAGATCTTTGATGTGACATATATGAGAATCTTTACCTTTCTGGGCTGTTCATATATGCTCGATAATAAACTGTCCAGTGGCAGTACAAACATGATATCATTGCTTTTTTGACTAGTATTTGATTCATCTGCTGCACAGAATGGATGTGCCAATGGCCTTTGAAAGATTTATTTGTTAAGTCATTATAAATGATATGGTGAAAGTAAGTTCATTGACATGGAGTATGTGACCTGAAAATGACAATTTGTGTCATCTAACGTCTTAATTTACCGCACCTGTGCCATCCTTTTCTTACATTACATTTTCGTGTTCTCATGCAGAAACCACAGGATTATGAAGACAAATTCAGAGGCTGAAGTTGAACAGGTTCTGATTAATTGATGGATTGGATAATTTTTGGTGCGGATAGCTTTCATGTGCAATGCCAACTTTATGTTATTAATTTTAGGGAAGAAATTAGTACCTTTTAATTCATACACAATGCATTTGATCTGAAATAACAGTAATTTTCTCCACCACTAGGGGATCTGTTTGTAATCTCAGCTATTTCTCTGTAATTCTTGACTTTCAAAATTTCATTTGGGAGTTTTTGAGGCAAAAGTTTAGCCTTTGTATCTGTGTTGGTCTCTAGTCTAGTAGTAATTTAGTCTTCTTTGCACATTACCATTCCTCCCAGGCAAATGGATTGGACTTCTGGGTGTAGTTTGGTAGCCAGAACCAAATTAACTGTCAAATGAATATGGGTAGGAATTATAAAGGTGGATATCCAGCAAATGCCGGGTGTACATGCTTTTGAGTATATAATTGAGTTTACAGATAATTTATTATTATGTGATTAGATATTATTTATCTTTAAGTTAAAATCATTCAATCACATAATGATACATTATTTATGTATTCAAAAGTATGTGCATAATTTTGTTTAGTGGATATTTATTATAATATATAATGGTAGATTAATATTATATATATTCATTTTGAGTATATAAATGAATATATATTTATGTGTTATTATGTAAATGTTATTTTATTTATAATTTAAATTCATTCTATTGTATAATAACATATATTAATTATGTATTTATTTACGCACTCAAAGCATGTATGTATGATTTTATTGAGGACGATATCCCAAGGGCAAGTTCAAGCCTTTGATACTCGGTTTGACATGTAGACAAAAGATAAAATTTTAAAGTAATATTACATGTATAAATATTTATATATAATCAATTATTAATAATTTAATATGATTTGAAAGTGAGAGAAAAAATAAATAATTTTATTATATAAACAAATTTTGTTATGATAATTTGTATGAATAAATTAATAAAAAAAATATTTGTGTGCGTGATTTTATTCCGTATTTGGGAAAGTTAAATTTCCTTTGATCTTAATTCATGTGTAAGTTACTCCTATATTTGCAAGACTGGCAAGGTTCTTCCACCGTGAAGTGGTAAATTAGGTTCATTGATTATGGACATGATTAGTTTGATTTTATTTTTATTTTAATAATAATTGAACATAAATTCACGTGAATAAATAACAAATTATGATAATATATAATTAAATAATATGCATTCAATCAGATATTGTTGTGTCTGTTTATACGTATGATCTTACTTGTTGAGCAAGTACATTTTTTGAAGCATCATATCAAAATGTTGTATTACATCAATTCCATTGGGTTACGAATTTTTTACAATACATCCCTCAGTACAAAATTATAAATTTATATGTGGCCTACGAAATCTTACCAAAGGAATACGTAAAAAGTTTAACAAAAATACTTGAACAGGCTTGTACTTTGATGATCATTTTCATAGATAGCACCCATCAAACATGGTTAAATTCTACCTCAAGTCTAACTGATGATTTATTAAAGGCCAAAAGTATACCCACTAAATTTTAAAAACTTAAAGTTTTACCTATAGATCAATTTTTATTAAAATTTTCAGTTATAATTAAGTTTAAAATCGTTATTTTAATAGTAATATTAAAAATATATATAATTTATTATATTTTTTCTCACAGACTTTTAAAATTAATATTTTACTTCTGAAAAATATTTTCTAATTTAAAAAAATCACATTTTCACCCCCTAAACTAGAAGTTATTAGTTTCTAAAACAAATGTGGGAAAAGAGAATAAAATTTTAGTTTTTATTATTAAAATAACGATTTTAACCTTAGCTCTTATTGAAATTTTTAACAGAAATTTATTTACAAATGAGACTTTGAGTTTTTAAAAGTTAATAGGTATAGGCTTGGGATTACACTATACCTTTGGTGGGAATAAGTCTTTTGGCCTTTATTAAAATAAGAAACTATAAAATTATGTTCACCAAGTTTTAAATATTTAATTGAATCTTTTCACTATCTGATTGAATAATTTTTAATTAAAAATAAAATAATACTTAATTATAAGATGATACATCATCAATTTAGCAAAAAAAAGATGACATATTATTTAAATATTTGATTAAATACTAAAAACTGAATATATATTACATTATATTTTGTAAAATCAGTCACAAGACTTTCAACTAACTACTTCCCAAATAGGGCCAAGCACGCATCAAAGCGCAGCGTTTTGGTTCATTCGGGCTTTCATTTTCAACAAAACCCAATACCGAGCCCATGTTTGAAAGATAAAGCGCTCTAATCGGCACTAAGACCGCGGCCACAAAGCCCTAATCTATCTGAAGGTTGTTTTAATTTTACCTTAATTCTCTCAATTTTAGCTAGTTATTCTCTTTCTTATCCAACTGTTTCATTATCAAAACCCCGTTCAACCTCCAACACACGAGGCTTTTGGGGCTTAATTTCACAATCCAAAGACAAGGCCATCTGCAGACTTTACGCACTGACAGGGCTTCAACTTCTACTCTTAACTCCTCTTAGTCTCTGGCACTGCTTGCTTTGCTTGTAATTTTTATTTAATTTTGTTAAAAGGCTTCCTAAGAACGGTAAACACTTCACGGCCTAATGTTGTCTCTGATTTTTGTTTGGATTTTTTAGTAGAGATGTTTTTCTTGGTGGGTTTTCCGTTTTTTGAAATGGGTTTGTGTTGGTTTTGTGGTTTGGAATAGATATGGATAGGTACCAGAGAGTGGAGAAGCCGAAAGCTGAAACACCTATAAATGAAAATGAGATTCGTATAACCACTCAAGGAAGGATGAGAAATTATATTACTTATGCCACCACTCTCCTTCAGGTATTGTTTGTTTATTTTCAGGGTGAATTTGTTGTGTTTTGGGTTTTAGAGTTCTGTTAGGCAAATGATCAAACAGGTTATCTGAATTAAGTTCCGTGGAATTTTTTTATATTGAATGTTTTGGCTAGTCATGTATGTCTGTTAAATTAAGAAACTGTTTCTTTTGAACCTAGTAAGGGATTAATTGGTAATTTTGCAATTCATGAAGGAATTTTTTTGGTAAGTAATTCATGAAGGTATTGGTACAGGAAATCATTGACATTTGGGTGGGTTACTTCATAGGACCTACCCCTTCGAAATTTCATGAGGTAATACGTAGTTTGACTCAAGAAAGTTACCAAAAGAGGGAACTGGTTTAATTAATATTTAGATTCACTGTGACTGAAAGTTGAATCAGCTTTATAGTTTTTAGAGTGTTGTTTTCTTTTTTTGGATTATAACCAGATGTGCTTTGTAGGAGAAAGGATCTGGTGAAATTGTTCTTAAAGCAATGGGCAGAGCTATCAATAAAACTGTTATGATTGCCGAACTAATAAAGGTGTGGGAATGTTGATATCTTACTTCCCATTTTTCTCCCATGTTTCTCATATTTATTAATATTTTTGGTTGTTTATTTATTTTTTTTCAGAGGCGGATTGTTGGTCTCCACCAAAACACTTCAATTGGATCAACTGATATAACAGACACGTGGGAGCCACTAGAAGAAGGGCTTCTTCCGTATGAAACATATACTCTTGTATTATAGTTCATGGGAATGCCTTTTTTTTAAGTTTGTGGATAAGAGGGATGATTGATTGGTTTTTTGTTCTGTTTCAGACTAGAGACTACTCGCCATGTTTCAATGATCACTATCACATTGTCAAAGAAGGAGCTCAATACATCATCATCAGGGTAATGAAGGTCTCACTTTGAATTCATTTGGATACACTGTTTTCAAAAACAAGGGATATAGAGAATCTCCAAATTCCTTTTTGGTTAAGTTGTTTCTAGACATGAGTTTTGGCATACAATCCTTTAGTGACCCAAATTGAACAGATAGCATTTTTTTCCTGCTGCTTTTTCTGATATTGTATTTGAAAATTTGTGCAGAAAAATTGTTTTTGAGACTAGGGACATTCTCAAGTTTTCTAAATTTTGACATAGTTTTCATATTTATTTTTTCTTATTTTCATGATGAAAATATGGAGAATACAGCCAAAATTTTTGAGTGCATCCTAATTTTGAAATTTGTTTTCTAACTGATTTAAACTACCAAAATATGTTAGGGTTTGTTTGTACGTTTGGAGTCTATGGATTTTTCTTTTTCTTTTTGGTCCAATTATCAATTGCAAATGTGCATTATGAAATCATACTATATTCTATGTATTTATATGCAATCAATCCATACTGAACAGAAATAATAATTTTATGTAATGTTTGAAGGATGTCTTTTTGTATAAATTTTATGGTTTGGTCATTTCACTTGATTTCTCTTTGTTGCTGAATACCTTGTTGGTACTTTTTGTATATTTTTACTTGAATCTGCATTCTTTTACCTGCATTTTGTTAGTAATTACTACAGGGTGGTTACTTACTAGGATAGGAAGCTAATAAAAAGTTACCGTTTTGTTATCAATCTTCGGAAAGAAGAGAGATTTAGGAATGATTTGAAATTAGTTTGCCGCAAATATACAGTTGTATTATGTTAGGAACACATCTTTTATTTAACAAAAATAGAGGATAAAAACACAAAATATACAATAAAATAAAACTATTTTATTGATCGAAAGATTACAAAAATAAATCAAACAATTCAAGGAGTTTGGAGCCTCTCATTCTGGATAGTTCAAGGAGTTTAGGGCCTCTCATTTTGGACATTTTGAGGACTCTGGGGCCTCCCATTTTTTGGCTGTTCGAGGCGTTGAAGACGTCCTTGGATCAACCAACCTTGGTTGCTTAAATTACAAAACCCTAAAATATTTCTTCTCCCCTTCCCTTTGAAACCACCATTGGATTAAAGAAAAGTGTTTCAATCCTAACATTTTCCTCCTCTTCAAAACCACCTTGTTCTCAAGGTTGGTATTTTTTTCATATGTATATTGAATTTTATTTCTTATTTTTGATTTTTTTGTTGGATTTTTTATTTTCTTTTTTCACTTTTTATTTTGTACATCTACTCTTCCCTTTTTTTGCCCACTTTCTTTCCATCTCTCCACTTTTTCCCATGCGTTCCCACATATCTTTTCTTTTTAGCTGACTCATACAACTTCTTTGTCTTTTTCTTCTTTTCAACTTTTCACACAACTTTCTCTTTCTTTTTCTTTTCAACTTTTCATGCATCTACAACTATCTCACAACTTTCTCTTTTTAAATTTTATTCTCTCTCTTCCCTTCTTCTTTACGTCTTCTGTCTCTTGTAAATTTGTTTCTCTTCACACTTTTGGTGCCGTTCCATTTCTTCTCCTTTTTCTTCTTCTGTTTTTTTTTTCTTTCACATTGCAGACTTTCTTCCCTATCTGGCCAGACTTTTGTCACGAATCCACCATTGCATCATCGATCTTGTTCACATTTTGTTGCTTTCCTTTCTTCTTCTTCTATTTGCCTTTAATTTTTTTTGACCACCTTTCTGGCATTGAGTCTAGTAACCCTTCACCCTTTTTGTCCTCGTTCTGTCTCCCTTGTCGGATTGAATGCGCTAATACCATTCGTTAGGAATCTATCTCTTATTCAACAAAAACATAGGATACAAACACAAAACATACAATAAAATAAAACTATTTCATTAATAAAAAAGATTACAAGGATAAACCGAACAATTCGAGGAGCTTGGGGCCTCTCATTTTGGATAGTTCAAGGAATTTGGGGCCTCTTATTTCTGGTCATTGGAGACACTAGAGACCTCCTTGAATCAACCAATCTTGGTTGCCCAAATTACAAAACCTTAAAATATTTCTTCTCCCCTCCCTTTTGAAACTATTTATTATAAAAATCACCATTGGATTGAGGACAAGTGTCCCAATCCTAACATATTCACTATTCACTTATTTTCATTTTGTATGCATTAGATGGTATACAATGCAAACTTTTTAAATATTTTTAGGTATAAGCCTGATAACTTCTTGTACAGATTTGTCTGTTGATGAATATGATATTATTCATTGTGTGGGTGCAAAGTTTGATTTGTGGTTTTAGTTAACAGAAAAGAGGAGGTCTTATTCTGGTTTGACTGACTGATTTAATATTTCTTTAGTAATTCAGTATGAATTGCCCATTCCCAAGTTTTGTAACATGGATCGTTTTGAACTTGTTACTTGGGCTATGTCTTTGTGTGCTTAGATGCTTCTATATGTTTGTTTTCTATTGTATGAATGTTTGCTTTTTTTATTGGTATGTATGTGAAGTTGTGACTGTGAAGATATCAAGTTTTGGTTGAAATGATGTTGCTTAGTTTTTTTTTCTAAGGTAAAAAAGGCTTACTAAAATAGATTTTTTTAATGCATTAATAAATGTGAATGTAGACATGTATATTTTTGTGATGAATAAATGGTTCATAGAGTTAGTGAGTGAAATATGAATCGGAAAAGTATCTGCTGACTTCTGCTTGAACAGAAATAATTCAAATACATTTCCCTTTTTTTTTGACAATATGTGGAGTGCTTTGTACATTTTCTTTCATACAAAAACTAATTATGGGGTCAAAACCAGTCTTGATGTAATTAGTAGCAGTACTTGAATTTCCTCTATTTCTTTGAATTCAGATACCAGCCTCCTCTTCCTGCTGATCAAGTGAAAGCGTGGAATGAATTTGAAGATGAAGGAGGTGAACAGACTTCTTTTGTCTGTAAGTCTTAAGTCTTTACTTCAGGTAAGAGTTTTAGTTGATTTTGTATACTCTATTGTCTTATGATCTCAGAGGGTTCTCCAAGGACACATGTTAAGGGGCGTGGTGGTCGAGGAAGGGGCAGGGGTAGAGGTATGAATCTCTACTTTTAGACAGTTACTTGAGTTACATCATGCTATATGCTTTCAAATGGATGTGTATTTACTTCCATTGCTAATTGTACAGTACTAATTCTTTTGTAAAAAGAAGCACGAATCAGTATCACAAGAGCAAAAGAAGGTTAAAGTATTAAATGTTTTGAGATTATTATAATATTTGACTTCAGAAAAACTTGTTATATTCACATTCATTTCAAGAATTTTAGTTTTGTTGCTCATTTAATCGGATACGGAAAATTTAAAAAAAGGGGTTTAAATGTCATCAACTTTTGTGTTTATTGGAAAGTTCTGCTGATTATTTGGAGGTCATTTTACTTCTCTTATGTACATATAAGGCTGCTAAATATAATAGCTGAAATGATCATAATCTGCTCGTTTAATGTGTTAAGTAAATTAAAATGGTGCAGGAGATTATAATGGTGATGGTTGGGATGGTGGACGTGGCACTGGTGGCAGAGTTCAGGGACGTGCAAGAGGTCGTTCTTCTCAGGGTAGAGGATGGGGTTATGGTGGTCGATCAGGTGGATATTACGATTATCGTGAATATGATGCACTACCTCCACAACGTCGCGGTAATTTGTTGGCCATTGAACTAGTTGCTTTTTGTTATATGAGCCGAGAGGGGTTTAGTGTATTAAGAAATGCATAATATGTTGATTTAAGCAACTTGCTTTGATTGTTTAAACAAATCTATAATGAATGAGAAATCCTTAGTAAGCAACTGGTTTCATTAATCTCTTTAGGTGTTTGCTCTAAATAATAAGTATTTACTGGTTGTATGTGGCAATACCCACTTGGTCAGGTCCTTTTTTAGTACCAAAAGTGTTTTGTTCAGTAATGTTTATGAGGCAGTTAAAATGTTGCTTTGCTATTAAGTGTTACTAAGCAATTCAACTGTTTTTCTGGACTTGGTGGCCAAGAGTACTATCCTCCCTTATTTTGAGTGTTGCTTATTTGCTTGCATAGTTGCTGATGCTGATTCTATCTTAATAAATGATTACTTGGGGTTTTGCAGGGCGTGGTTGGGGAAGGGGACGAGGACGTGGCCGTGGTCGCAATCCCAGATCAGCAATAGCTGCATAATCAGGGAAAGTTGCTGAAATATAAAAGTAAGGTGTTAGGTTGAAAAATGATAAGTGGATGCCTGCTCTGCTTGTGTTTAGATGAAGTTTGGTGATATTTATGGGCATTGTCTTTCATTTTAAATTGTGAAGTTTTGCAACTACAGTGCTTGCAGTTTCTTTATTAAAGTAGATTGTTGTAGCTTAGGAACATTTTCTTAGTTATTCAATTTTGACAAAGTTTTTGACATAGCAAGTTACAAGATTGTACAATTTTTCCCCTTTCATAGGAATAATAGAGCAGTACATTCTTTCATTCTTAATATAAATAGATGTCCCATGCAAACTTTTCTTGTTCTCAGTATTATTTTGGTGTTTACTTGTTGATTCTAAACTTATCTTTCTAATTATGAGCATATTTTCTGCCCTGCCACTTGATTCTGACAGCTTAGCTTGAAAAATTCTAACAGGATTGTCAATTGTCATTTTTAGACTTGAATGGCGGGCATTTAATATCATGGGCAGTGCTCTATGCATGTAATTTTGAGTATGTAGTAAATGTCTCAAATTAATGCATAATTTGATTATATGAGCTGAGCTAAGACAGCCAGTTACTTATAAATAAATATTTAATTAATATCTAATAATATGGTCTAGTTTACCAATGATCTGGACTTGGGCAGAAGAATGTGAATTTTAAGCGCTTTACCATATCCTTGAAAATTTTCTTGAAAATCGATTTTAATTTCACGATTGAGCTTCTACAAACATGGTCTGAAGTTAGATTTTCTGCAACAAATTCAACTTCAAGGCCAAGACTAGCAAGATAAAGAGAATTCTAAATTTTTATCTTCAATGGCCTTTAATGATTTATTTAGTGACCTCAACGTCAACTTGCGTTGGATATTTTAAGTTTGACTTAAACTCAAATCGATTCCTATTAATATTCGATATGACATGAATCCAACCCTTAGGTAGGGAAGCGCTTAGCAACATCCTACTTTTTTGTCATGTAAATACTAATAGTTTTTGTCACATAAATACAAATAGAAAGGTAACCTTTCAAGGTAGTATGAAGTAAATGTCTCAAATTAATGCATAATTTGTTTCTTTTCAGAACACCTAATTTTAGAGGCAGTTTCACTTAGGAGCTAACAATAAATTGATCCATGCAACTCAAGCACAAATACCAAGATTTGCATGAGTATAAAAAGTTGATGTTCACTTTCAAGAATTGACTATAGAATGGAATTGGGATTCTTTTTTGAATTAAGAATCATATGAATAATCAATTTAAAAAAAAAAAGTTTAAAAAAATTCCTTAAAATTGTATAAGGAACCTAATTCAATTTTTTTTTTTTTTATAAATAAATGTAATGTTAACTATTTTTTAAAAATATTATATACATAATAAGTTTTTTATTTAAAAATTTAATGATAATTTGTTACTTATACTGAATATCTTATAATTGAGAGTATATTTAATATTTATAACACATTATTTAATTCTCTTAATATTCAATCTTATAAGCAAAGCATATAATAAAATTACAATCTACTCTTTCTTAATTTGTTATTGAGTATCTTTAATTTTGTATTTCCATTTTCATTATATACAATTCTTAAAAGTGAACATAAGCTTAGATTGAGAGGCTCGAATTGCAACCGTTCAATTCTGAAAATAAATCTTCGCAATCAAATAAAGGATTCCATGCATTTTGGACACATTTCCTTCTCTATCACAAGTTACTAGTTAGAAGAGAATGAGCTGTCGTTAAGGCACTTTCTTGAACTTAGAGTGGCATTTTACATCTACTTAAGAGTGGAAGATGAATAAAAACTATAACTACTCCATCTTTAAAGCTTTTGCGGAAGGACTCAGCGGTGGTGCAAGTTGGCAATGTGTTTTTTTTTTCAAATGATTAGGAAACATGTTCGATTTTATCGGATAGGTAAATCTTATAATCATTACACTGAGTAAAATTAAGGTTTCGATATGTTTTGCCTAACTGTTTAGACTCAAGCTACTTAGCCCAAGATTTTTCACATGAGGGCATTGTGCAATGCTGACAAAATGGAACAGTTAGCAAAATTGATTATTGTGTAGATTTGTGGTAATTAAAATATGTGGAATATTTGAAGGAGAGTAGTTTTGTTTAAGATACTATTAGTAGATGAAGATGAGTAGACGTGTTGGCTTTGGGAAGGTAGAGACAGTCTACATTATAGGAAGATATTGGCAAGAGATAATGGTGAGCTAAAGAAAAGTGAAGGAAAGTGACGAAAATTATAGAGAAGTAACAAAATCCGTTTCGTATAAAAGAATCCTATACAAGATATTTTGTATTATTCTACCATTTTTGATAAACTTTAATAAAAAAGTAATATTATGTATATATTTTTTTGTATACATAATTTCGTATATACAGATAAAGTGTTAATAACACTTATTCTATGGGTGTTACAGTATTATTATGCGATCATGTGCTACTTTAAAAATATTCTTTTTCTCTCTCTTTAAACCCGAACTCTCTCGAATTTCTTTTTTTTTTTAATTTTTCATTCAGTCTTTGATATTTTCTATTGTTATGTTCAGATAGGTAATTAATAAGTGGAGGTTAATTTCAGTAGAGTACTTACATATTTGGAGTTAGACATGTCATTGAATTGAAGGTAAAATAAAATTGTATGTGTGGGAAGTGGAACTCAAATTATATTCCATATACCTGCTTCATTATACTATTCACTCTGGTATCACACTTGACTTCTTTCCACAAATATATTTTTTGTCAAGAAACATAAACTTTTAGAGCAATGCTATACCTTATGTGTACTTAGTTTTGAGTATCTGATTAAATACCTAAATGATATGTCATTATGTGATTGGATAATTCTTTATTCTTAATTTAAAATCACTTAAACACATGATAACACATCATTTAGATAAGTACTCAAACTCTCTCTCTCTCTCTCTGTGTGTGTGTATATATATATATATATTTATTGAAATTTTTCTAGAAGTAAGACATTACCATATCACAATACTGTTAGGAAAAGACTACCTATTTTTCATAAATTCTTGACTTCAATGAGTAGACTTGGATGAAACGATATTAAAGTTATTCTAAAGGAGAATACATTCTATTTCATTTCATACATCACGTATTTCATACAGGTGATTCTTTCTCGGTTGAACTTTAAGTTTTTTGCAATGTAAATTTATCTTTTAGAAATAATATAACACTAAGCAAGCAACATAAATATAGATTTCATAAACATTGAAATATTACGTTTATGAGATGTTTTATAAATGTTCATAAATTTTGTATAACACGTACTTACTTAAAATATATAAATGAGTATATATTTGATGTGTGTTAATGATTTTGAATTATAAATAAAGTAACAATCAATCATATGATGACACATTATATGTACTCAAAAGTTAGTATGCATAGCATTGCCCTTTATATATATACACACACACCCCACACACAAGTATACAACTGTTCCCTTTTTAAACAGTAAAAATGAAGGGATAGAAGAGAATGTTTGCCAAAGTTACTTAATTTATATACAAAATATTTACATTGCATAGATTCAATGCTTGCTGTGCTAGGAAATGAAAAACCATAGATGAAGTTATTCTATATATATATATATATATATATATATATATATATATATATATATAAATAGATGATACTATCTTCTACTTTTCATCCATTAAAACATCCATTAAAAGAACCTCTAAACTCTTATTTTGACAATTTTCACTGTTTTTATCAATCAAATTGTTGATTCAAGTTAATCTTTCTCCATTTACTGAAGAAATTTTCAGGTACAAGTTTTCCTTCTTGTAGTTAATTGAGTAATTTTTAGAATTATCTTATACAATTTGGTTTTTTATTTTTATTTTTATAACTAGAATTGGTTTTGTTCATGATGGTCGAATCATATATCGTAATATATAAAAAACTAAATCTTTCATGTTATATATCATGTATCATATAATATAGTAAGATACATCTTTTTAAATAAAATATATTTATAAAATAATAAAAAAATCTAACGATCACATTATCATCTTGGAGAATATAAAAGACAAATCATAAAAATATAAAATTTCTTAAATATATCATTGTCACATTAATTAATTCTAAAAAAATATATATTGATTCATATTAGTAATATGTATTGTATTATACAATATGTATTTTACAGTATCATTTTTTATTTATATCATATCATAATATATAATATATATTATGTATCCTAAAATACTGATAATCGTGGTTTTGTCTATTATGTCGAATGATGTTTATAAATATATATTGTTCTCCAATTTTTGGCGCCTTATTTCTTTTTTTTTTTTTTTTACTTTTGTACTGTGGTAGGGATAGCGTTTTGATTATTTGAACTTCCATTGACATTTTCACTCAAATTTTCACAAATGTTTTACAAAAATATGCACATATAAGATATGATAATTAACTTGAAATATTCTTTTTCTCATTTATGGTTTCTTGAGATTTAAAATATATATTTCAATTATGAGAGAATAGATAAAAGAAAATATTATTGATACAGAGAATTTTATTTCTAGTTTTAGTATTGAAACAAAACAAAACAATTATAACTGAAATTATTTTTACATTTGAACTTATATATTATGTATTGAAGTTTAACATTTAAATTGGAAATGAATATTCTGATATAAAACATGTGAATTATGTGGAGAGGAATATTACATTTCACCTCTTGATTGTACAAATTACACAATTTCACCCAAAACCTAATTTTGTTAATAGAAAATCGATTATGAAACGGTCGCAATTATTGTATTATTTTTAATTTTTAATTTTGTTTTTTGTACAATTTATGATCAAATTCTTAATTTTCCATGTTTTTCCTTTTTTAAAAATCATGTTATAGTCTTACATGCTTTTACTTTGAGTACACACTCTTATAAACGATGACATATTATCATGTGATTGAGTGATTTTGAAGTAAAAAATAAAATTAATTTTTAACAATAAAACTATATGTATTCACTTTGAGTACACAAATAGGTGTACACTTGATGTGTGTCATATGTGATTAAATATTTTTTAGTTAAGAATAAAGTAACACTCAATGTGATGACATACATAAATATGTATATATTTATATATTCAAAGTGAATATATATAGTATTGTTCAATTTATATACCTGATTTACACTACATAGATTCAATGGGTATGGGAAATGAAAACCATTCTAATAAAAGAACCTACAAACTCTGACTTTAACAATTTTCACTACTTCTATCGATCAAGTTGTTGATTTAGGTTCATCTTCCTTCATTTATTTAATAAATTTTCAGGTACAACTTTTGCTTTTTTTTTTTCACAGCTAATTGAGTAATTTTCATAACAATAAAACTACATGCATCTAATGTTGAGTATTAAAGTAGGTATTTAGATAATATGTCATATTATTATACGATTAAGTGATTTTTTATTAAAAATATAATAACGTACAATCACATAATGATACATCATCTAAACACCAATTTTTATACTCAAGATTGTGTATACATAACATTACTCTTTCCATAATCATCTTATATAACTTGCTGTTTTATTTGTAAATTTGTAACTAGAAATGTTTTTGTCTATAATGTGATATGAATTTTATAGCTATTGTTCTCCAGCATTATGATTATTTGCACTTCCATTGTTATTTTAAGTCAAATTTTCACATATGCCTTACTTAAAAAAATAAGCATATCTTAACATATGATAATCAGCTTGCAATATTCTTTTTAAAATTTATGGGTTCTTGAGATTTAAAATATTAATAAAACTATGTGTATTTATTTTGATTACGTAAATGAATACGTATTTGATATGTATCATTAAGTGATTGAGTGAATTTAAATTAAGGATAAAATATTAACAATCACATAAGAACACATAATGTGTATATTCATTTTTGTGTACTGAAAAGTGAGTATGCAAAACAGTGGTCTGAAAATACATATTTCAATTATGAGAGAGTAAATAAAAGAAAAGATTAGCGAAATAAAGAATTTTACTTCTAGTTTCAATCTTAAAACTAAACTAAAAAATTATAGTTGAAATTATTTTTACATTTAACATGTATATTTTGTATTGAAGTTTAACATTTAAATTAAAATTGAATATTCTAGTAACCAACATGTGAATTTCTTTAGAAAGGGAAAATACACTTTTTCACCAAAAATCTAATTTTTTAAATGGAAAATCGTTATGATAGGGCCGTAATTATTATGTTATCTTTAATTTTGATTTTTTACACAATTTATTATAAAATTCTTAATTTTTCTAGTTTTTCCTTATTCAAAAATCATGTTAAAGTCTTAACACTCTTTTCAGAGTCCCATATCCATCTTTATTTTCTCGGCTTCAGAGGTGAATGTTCATATAAAAGGCATGGAGTACAACATATCAGAAGAAGAAAAGAAAAAGGAAAATGATTTTTTTTCTTTTTTATTTTTTTATTACATTTGGCATAAAAGTTAGAAGTATAGTTGGTTTGGTTATTTTTTTTAAATTAAAAAAAATTGTATATACATAGGGTTGCTCATAAGAATACTGATTCTATTTTCCTTGTTTGATGCTTGTCGTTCGATTGTTAACAAGCAGAGGAAGGTCATGGGGTTGTCTGTAAATGGAGCCATAGAACTTTGGAATGGATATGAAGCTCATGTGATGATTTTACTAAGCCTTTGTCTGCAAATCATCCTCATCATATTTGGTTCTCGGTGAAAATTTGCAAAAACTTATTGGATTAATCTTCTTGTTTGGTCAGCATACTTGGCAGTAGATTTGGTGGCAACAGCTGCCCTGGGCATCCTTTCCCATGGCGTTGGATCTGATAATAAATCCATAAAGGAAATCCAAGCATTTTGGGCACCATTTCTTCTCTTACATCTTGGTGGCCCAAATACTATCACAGCTTACTCTTTGGAAGATAATGAGTTGTGGTTAAGGCATTTGCTTGGGCTTGTTTTCCAAGTTGGAGTGGCGTTTTACATCTTTGTCCAATACATGCATTGACATTTATTGCGATTCCAATGTTTATCACTGGAATTATCAAGTATGGAGAGAGGACTCTAGTGCTGAGGTCTTCAAGTGCCGGACAACTTATAGATCTAAATTCATCAGCGATTGTTGATTCAGTACGTGAATTCCCAAAGGCAAACCATCTTGATGAAGCTTATTTTCTATTCGAAAGATTTAAGTATCTTTTTGCAGGGTTTATTCTTAACCTTGATGATGGATACAAATCATTCCTCCTCATTCGTACGAAGTCCACAAAAGAAGCATTCAAATTGTTAGAAATTGAGCTTGGATTCATGTTCGATGTGCTCTACTCCAAAGCCTCCATTATTTATACTAGATTCGGTATGATTCTTCATTGCATCTGCCTCTTTTCCCATGTTTCCACATTTGTTGTCTTCCAAACCATGATTCATAAATCTGTCTATCCACCAATTGACATCTCTATAACTTATGCACTCATATTTGGGGCTATCGCTCTAGAGTTGTATGCATTCATCACACTTGTTTTTTCCGATTGGACAAAACTTTAGATGATCAATTGTGGTTATATACCTATTTGTTCATGTTTTAATGGTTTACTTTGGCACAATAGCAAGAGATGGTCAATATCCATGCGTCAATACAACCTATTAAGTTTTTGCCTCAAAGACATATCAACCCCATGTACTGGCTTTCAAAAGTTTAACTTCGTCAAAGATGCGTTACATAAGTACTGGTACTTGACGTGTGAAGATGTGAATGATGATTTGCAAGAAATGATCTTCGAGCCACTCCTTCGTTTTAGATACAAAATGGAAGGTGATGATGGGATTGATGTAAAGCACTGTAAAGAGATTCTAGCTCAGAGAGGTGATAATTGTCCTGAAAAATTTCGTTGGAGCATAACTAAGGTAGAGTTTGACCACAACCTTCTTTTTTGGCATATTGCTACTGATCTTTGTTATCGTGTTGATTTGGATCATAAACATGAAGATGCTAGTCAACTTCCTTTAGCTTGTAAAATTTGTGAATGTTTGTCAAATTATATGTTATACCTTTTAGTTGTAAATCCAACCATGTTGCCTAAAGGGATTGGAGATATTAGGTATAAAGATACTTGTGATTAGGCTACGAAATTTTTCAAATCATTGGGGTTTAGTAAATCCACTGACAAAAGGTCTGCTTGCCAAGCATTGCTTAGACAAGAAATTAAGGGAGATAATGAAAGTCAGTCGATGCTTCATGATGGATGTAGGCTTGCCAAGGAACTGCAATCATTGGAGTCTCCCAATGAGTCACCAGAATCTACCCATAATTGGAGTAAAGAAGAAAAATAGGAGATGATAAGTAAAGTTTGGATGGAGATATTGTTATATGTTGCGAGTTGTTGTGGATGGAAAGAACATGGGCAACATCTTATGGAAGGGGGTGAGTTTCTCACTCACTTAAGCCTTCTTATGGCTTATCTTGGCTTAAGTGAACAATATACCATATACCCATTAGGGTTTAGGCAACCCTAATCTTGGTTATGCTTTTCAAACCGTTGTTTAAAATAACATAAACTATAGCTTTAATAGTGTTGTATCAAAAAATTAATAATATATTGTCGTTGCAAAAAAAACGTAGTGTTATAGGATGTAAAACAATCGATTTAATATTATTGTATCAGAAAATCAACAATACACAGCGGTTATAAAAAAAAAGGTAGCATTATGAGATATAAAACAAAGACTTTAAAAACTATTGTAATAGATCAAAATATTAACTACGGTTTAATTAGATATGAAATGTTATGGTACATCAAAACAACAATGTATTATGAATTATGAAAACAACAGGTCATTTCTTATTCTGCTATTCATATTCTTTCCTCGCCATATATCCTGCACTCAAAACCATAAACTGCCCAATTTTATTTTTCATTTTTTACTTTCCCTACAAATTTCAGGAATATGCAAGCTTCACATCTCCTCATTTTCAATAACACTTGAGTTAAATAGAAATTGGATTGATTGATTTCGGTTTAGCCGAAAACAAAAATGGATGAACTCAAACTTGAGTCGTTTGACGTTCTGTTGATATCATTGGGGTTTCATCATTCAGATTTGGATTCAATTGCAGCATCGACAATGGCACTGGTCTGTTGTCTGGCTGCTTCTACTTCAATCGATCGCCTAGTCACTTGTAACTTCATTTCTTACCGGCTTACTGTTCTTTATTGATGATTTGTGCGGACATGCTTTGTTGAAATTATTTTTGGCGTTCTTGAGATACCGAGTTACAGCTGTAATTTTTGATAGAAGTAATGGTGATTGCGAATGATCCAATTGAGTCAGTTTTTAATTCGATTCAACATTTGAAAGATGCAAAGGTATTAGAAAAGCTGTTAAAGATCTTGATGCCGATGGTTCAGATTATTAGAGATCAAGAATAAGATGCAAGATATAGAGATAGAATAAGTTCCAGAAGAACACAGAATCAGAACAATAACAGAATTCAAGAATCAATAACTGCTTGCCTTCTTTTCCTGCTCTTATTCTTTTATTAATACAAGCCAAAAGGTAGAGTATTACATGTCTAAAACGACACCGGATCAATTACACATACTATACAATATACGTAATTCCAATAATACCATAACCAACTCATTCATGCACTACATAATCCAAAACGACATCGTGCTTTTAACGTCCTTCGTGCCATTTATTGGAAATCAGAATCACATCCACATCCTTGGAAATCATGCAAATCATATCCCAGAAATCATGCAACATCCCTAGAAATCATGTTTGTATTGATGAAGTAGATTATTTTTCTTCCATTTCTTTTGTACAAATATTATGTTACCAAAGATAGGTTACAATTTACAGTATATAAGCCATTGCATGTAAAGATTGAATATACAAGTAATAAAAAACAAATTCTTTCTTACTTTTCTTGAGCTTCTGTGGTTCGTCGTATTGAACCAACTCTGCTCTCTTAGATTTTGGCATGGTATCAGAGCAAGGTTCTGAATTGCTCCTTCCTTAATCTTTTGTCCAATCTTGCCTTCCATTAACCTGCAGAAAGAAAAACCGGATTAGATGGAGCCAATCAAAGCAACGTCTGTCGATCCTGTATCTCCTGAATCCACTACTGAAACATCACAAATGCCAGCGTTTCAGCTGGTTCATACAAACAAAAATAAACCGGAGCCTGGAGATGTCCTTTATGCCTCATCATCGGATGGACCAGAACTCGTTTTGATAAAACAAACGCTGACCGGAGCCGAGAATTATGCACAGTGGGCTAGAGATTTCAGAAGAGCGCTCATTGCAAAGGACAAGATTGGATTCATCGATGGCACTGTACCCATGCCATCAGAACCCGATCTTGCCCGTTTTTGGGTACGATGTAATACCTTTGTCCGAGCCTGGATCAACAACTGTTTGATTGAAGAAATTACAGTCGGTTTACCACCTACAAAAGACGCTGGCAAGCTATGGGGATTCATCAAAGACATGTATGGAGCTTTAGATCTTGCAAAGATCTACATTGTTCGGCAGACTCTTGCGGAGATCCGACAAGAAAATCAGAGTGTCACGAACTACTTCAATAAACTTTCCGCCGCCTGGAAAGAATTGGATGCCGTTGAAGAGTCGATCATTGCACCACCGGAGGTTCTCAGACAGGTTCAACACGCAAAGGAACGGGAGAGGTTGACGCATTTTCTGATGGGGCTGAATGAAGGGTTTGTTGCTTTCAGAACCTATATACTCACCTTTGCGGAGGCACCTTCATTGCGACGTGCATATCATCTTGTCGTCCAAGATGAAAGCCAAAGGAGTATCGGCCATCATGAAGAGAAAGACATGGCAGCTCTCAACGTTTATCAAAAGAAGGAGGCGCTTGGAGAAGAAAATGAAATAGGGCCAGCTTAAGTTTTCAATTTATATGGCAAGTTGAACGGATAGGATGGAGTCAAGAGATCTAATGGCTCATATTTGCCCACAACACAAAATCAAATTGGCACCCAAACTTTTAACAACTTTCGTCAAGTCCCAAGCAATTTTAATAATTATAATCAGCCACCCAAACAAAGTGGAAAACTATATTGTGATTATTGCAAGCGACGTAATCACACCAAAGACACTTGTTGGAAGTTGCATGGTTGTCCTGGATCAAGCAAAACAATTTTTTACTGTCGTAGGGTAAACATTTTGATTATTTGAACTTCTATTATTATTTTTACTCAAATTTTGACTAACGTGTTACAAAAATATGTA
This sequence comes from Mangifera indica, assembly GCF_011075055.1. NCBI lineage: Eukaryota > Viridiplantae > Streptophyta > Magnoliopsida > Sapindales > Anacardiaceae > Mangifera > Mangifera indica. The sequence continues at coordinate 10,330,067 of NC_058152.1, read as the reverse complement.
GACATAAGATATGATAATATGCTTGAATATTCTTTTTCTTATTTATAGTTTATTGAGATTTAAAATATGATAATTTTTTATTCTTAATTCAAAATTCTCTAATCATAGAATGATATATTATCTATGTGAGTACTAAAAACTGAATATATATAGTTATATTAAAACTTTTATGGGAAGTAAGACATTACCATCTCACAATTCTATTAAGAAAAGAGTACCAATATTACATAGATTCTTGCCTTCGATCTTCGGACTTGGATGAAATGATATCGAAGTTATTCTAGAGGAAAATATATTATATCTCATTACATTCGTCACTTAATTTACTTATGCATCATTGCACCTCTGTCACACAAATAATTCTTTCTATGTTGAACTTTAAGCTTCTTTCAATAAAAATTTAAGTCTTCTAAAAATAATATAACACTAAGCAAACAATATAGGTATAGATATAGATTTCATACACAATGTAAAATTACATTATCATATGTTTCTTAAATGGATCAAAAATTTAGTATACTAATATTATCATTTTTCTTTTATAGAAATATTAACAGATATCTTTTTAAACTGCAAAAATTAAAGTATAGAAGAGAATGTTGCAGAAGTTACTTAATTTACACTGCATATAATCAATGCTGTTTTCTTTTGGGTAAGTTGCATAGATTCAATGCTTGCCATGCTGGGAAACGAAAACCATAAATGAAGTTATTATATATATTTTTTTCACTATAAATATATAGTGAAACTCTCACTATATATTTATCCATTAAAAGAACCTCCAAACTCTCACTTTGACAAGTTTCACTACTTCTATCGATCAAGTTGTTGATTCAAGTTAATCTTCCTCCATTTACTGAACAAATCTTCTGGTACAAGTTTTCCCTTTTCTTGTTGTATTTAATTGATAAATTTTCATACTTATTTTATATAATTTGGTTTTTATTTGTATTTTCGTAACTAGAATTGGTTTTATTCACGATGGTTGAATCGTATGTCATATTGTCTATTAAAAACTAAATTTTTTGTATTGTATATCACATATTATATAATATTGTAAGATGCATCTTTTTGAAAATAGTTATAAAATAATAAAAATTTATAATGTCTACATTATCATCTTGGAGAATATAAAAAATAATATGGATTTTATAGTATCATTTTTTATTTATATTATAATATAATGTTTGATAGATGTCATGCATCCTAAAATACTAATAACCGTGATTTTGTCAATTATGTTGAATAATGTTTATAACTATATATTGTTCCCCAATACCTTTTGATTTGTGCGATGTTTTGATATTTTATTTCATTTTATTTTTACTTTTTTACTGTAGTTGGGTAAGCTTTTGATTATTTGAACTTCTATTATTATTTTTACTCAAATTTTCACGTGTTACAAAATAAGCACACACAAGATATGATAATATGTTTAAAATATTCTTTTTCTTATTTATGGTTTTTTGAGATTTAAAATATATATTTCAATTATAAGAGAGTAGATAAAATAAAAGATTATTCAGATAAAGAATTTTACTTCTAGCTTCAGTCTTGAAACTAAACAAAAAAAAATTATAATTGAAATTATTTTTGCATTTAAACATATATATTAAGTATTGAAGTTTAAAATTTAAATTTTTTATTTTGTTTTTTTATACAATTTATCATCAAATTCTTAATTTTCCCAGTTTTTCCCTATTCCAAAATCATGTTAAAGTCTTACACACTCTTTTCAGAGTCTCATATCCATCTTTATTTTCTCGGCTTCAGAGGTGAATGTTCATATAAAAGGCATGGAGTACAACATATCAGAAGAAGAAAAGAAAAAGGAAAATGATTTTTTTTCTTTTTTATTTTTTTATTACATTTGGCAGAAAAGTTAGAAGTATAGTTGGTTTGGTTATTTTTTTCATTACATTGGGCTTAAATTGTGTATACATAGTGTTGCTCATAAGAATACTGATTCTATTTTCGCTGTTTGGTGCTTGTCGTTCGATTGTTAACAAGCAGAGGAAGGCCATGGGGTTGTCTGTAAGCGGAGCCATAAAACTTTTCAATGGATACGAAGCTCGTGTGATGATTTTACTAAGCCTTTCTCTACAAATCATCCTCATCATATTTGGTTCTCGACGAAAATTTGCAAAAACTTATTGGATTAATCTTCTTGTTTGGTTAACATACTTGGCAGCAGATTTGGTGGCAACAGCTGCCCTGGGCATCCTTTCCCATGGCGTTGGATCTGATAATAAATCCTCAAAGGAAATCCAAGCATTTTGGGCACCATTTCTTCTCTTACATCTTGGTGGCCCAGATACTATCACAGCTTACTCTTTGGAAGATAATGAGTTGTGGTTTAGACATTTGCTTGGGCTTGTTTTCCAAGTTGGAGTGGCGTTTTACATCTTTGTCCAATACTGGACAAGCAATGTGTTGACATTTATCGGGATTTCAATGTTTATCACTGGAATTATCAAGTATGGAGAGAGGACTTTGGTGCTGAGGTCTTCAAGTGCTGAACAACTTACAGATCTAAATTCATCAGGGATTGGTGATTTACTATGTGGATTCCCAAAGAAAAACGATCTTGAAAACGCTTATTTTCTATTCGAAAGATTTAGGTATCTTTTTGCAGGGTTTATTCTTGACCGTGTTGATGGAATCATATCGTACCGCATCTTTTATGGAAAGTGCACACAACAAGCATTCACATTGTTAGAAATTGAACTTGGATTCATGTTCGATGTGCTCTACTCCAAAGCCTCCATTCTTTATACCAAATTTGGTATGGTTCTTCGTTGCATCTGCCTCTTTTCCCATATTTCCATATTAGTTGTCTTCCAAACCATGATTCATAAATCTGTCTATCCACCAATCGACGTCTTTATAACTTATGCACTCATCTTTGGGGCTATAGCTCTAGAGGCGTATGCATTCATCATAATTGTTTTTTCCGATTGGACAAAACTTTGGATGATCAATCACTGTCATATATCTAATGATTCATGTTTCAATGGTTTACTTTGCCGCAATCGTAAGAGATGGTCAAGATCCATGCGTCAATACAACCTATTAAGTTCTTGCCTCAAAGACATATCAACCCCATGTATTGGCTTTCAGAAGTTTCATTTCATCAAAAAAGTGTTACATAAATACTGGTACTTGACGTGGGAAGATATAAATGATGAGTTGCAAAATATGATCTTTGAGCAACTCCTCAAGAAGAGAAGTGAACTAGAAGCTGAGGGGTTTGATGTCAAGCTTTGCAAAAAGATTTTGGCTCGAAGAGGTGATAATTGTCTTGAAAAACTTCGTTGGAGCACAATTGATGTAGATTTTGACCACAGCCTTCTTCTTTGGCACATTGCTACTGATATTTGTTATCATGTTGATTTAGATCATGAAGAGGCTAATAAACTTCCTCAAGCACGTAAAATTAGTAAATATTTGTCAGATTATATGTTATACCTTTTAGTTGTATGTCCAGATATGTTGCCTAGAGGAATTAGGGATATAAGCTATAAATTAAGGTATAAAGAGACCTATGCAACGACCATGGAATTTTTCGAAAAACAGGGGCTTGGTAAATCCACTAGTAGAAGGTTTGCTCGCCAAAAATTGTTTCTAAAAGGTATTTACAAAGATAAACCTCAGTCGATGCTTTGTGATGGATGGAGGCTTGCCAAGCAACTGCAATCACTAGAAACTACTGATAATATGAGTAAGGAAATAAAATGGCAAATGATAAGGGATGTTTGGATGGAGATATTGTTATATGCTGCGAGTCGTTGTGGATGGAAAGAACATGGACAACGTCTTATGGAAGGGGGAGAGTTTCTCACTCATTTAAGCCTTCTGATGGTTCATCTTGGCTTAAGTGAACAATATACATAATAGGGTTTAACCAACCCTCATCTTGGTTACACTTTTGAGACTATTATCTAAAATAACATAATTTATTGTCTTAACAGTGTTGCATTAGGAAATTAATAATAAGTTACAGTTACAAAAAATCGTAGCATTATAGGATGGAAAGCAACTAATTTAATAATGTTGTATTAGAAAATTAATAATAAACAATAGTTGTAAAAAAAAAAAAAGTAATGTTATGAGATATAAAATAATGACTTTAATACCCATTGTTTTAGATAAAAATAATAGTTACGGTTTAATTAGATATGAAATATTATGGTGCATCAAAATTACGATGTGTTATGAAGCTGAAATATTCTACTTATTTTTTAAACTGAGCTGAACTTGTATTTAAAAGTTTTCAGATTGGTTCGATTTTTATTTGATTCGAATTTATAATTCAATTCATGTTACCCTTAATTTTAATTTGATAAACTTAATTTAAACTAATTTTTATTTAAATTAAATTTAAATTAAACACTTTTAGATTCAAATTGGTTTATATCCACCCTTAAAACAAACGTCTTGTCATTTTATGAAAGAATTTCAAAAAACAAAAGGCCCATTCTTATTCTGCTGTTCATTTCTTCCCTCACCATGTAGCCCGCACTCAAAACCATAAACTGCCCAATTTTATTTTTCGTTTTTTACTTTCCCTGCAAATTTCATGGATTTGCGAGCTTCACATCTCCTCATTTTCAATAACACTAGAGTTAAATAGAAATTGGATTGATTTGATTTCGGTTCAGCCGAAAACAAAAATAGATGAACTCAAACTCGAGGCCTTTGACGTTCTGCTGAGACAGTTGGGGTTTCATCATTCAGAGTCTGATTCAATTGCGGCACCGACACCGGCACCGGTCTGTCGTCTGGCTGCTTCTACTTCAATCGATCGCCCAGTCACTTATAACCTTTTCATTTCTTACCGGCTTACTGTTCTTTATTGATGATTTGTGCGGACATGGTTTGTTGAACAAACTAATGATCCAAGTAGAGAAGGTTGCTGAGGAGAAGCTTCGTCCCCGGTTAGAAATAATTGCTCCAATCAAGTTTCGATAATTCATAATGATTATTGCTTTTGAAATGTCATATAGAAGAGTTTGTTTCCCTTATAATATTTAATTTAGTTTGATAGTCTTGTGGTTATTATTTCATTGTGGTTGTTTTGAAGGAGATATCCTGATGTATGCAGTGTGCTTGTTCAAATTAGCTATTTATTGTTATCAAAATTTTCTATTTTGTTTCTTATTCAATATCTGAGTATGACTGCTGCGGCTGCATTGGGATGTATAGAATTTCTTTCCTCTTGTGAAGCTGGCGGTCTCTCTTGCTATAAATCGGGGACAAATCATGATGTTTATTATCTGTTGTTAGGTTGGAAATATAATCTAAGATGTCTCTAGTGGATGTGAATACATTTTGATAACAAAATTTTAGACAAGTGATCTACATGTTCTCTAGGTTTGGTTGCTGAGAAATTAGATAGCCAATGGAAAAATAGGCTTTAAAGTTTAGTACAGTGATGGCAAGTCACATGAATTGTTAGGCCCAGTTTAGTGGAGCTTTTATTTTTCAATTGTAGATTGTTTTTATCACGTAGTATGTTATTAGTTTTAGCTTAGATCCAACTAGCCTGTTTGTTTGTAGAGAAAATGGAGGTAAAAGGAAATGGATTTGATGTTTGTTTTGGTTCATGATGACAGTTATGTTAAACTGAACTATGTAAATATTATTAAATGCTTAATTGATGGAAATTGAAAGTGTTAAAAACCATAATTTCTGAAGTGTTGAATTTTATCTGCTCAGAGTTAACCAGACTAGAGACTTGACACTTACAAGAAAAAATGGGTTATGTAGGAGCACATGGAGTTATAGCTCTGCACATATACAAATACAGTGGGGTTGATACCAGTCTTGATGTAATTAGTAGCAGTATTTTGAATTTCCTCAATTTTTGAGAAAGCAGACACCGGCCTCCTCTTCCTGCTGATCACGTGAAACTGTGGAATGAATTTGAAGATGGAGGTGAACAGACTTCTTTTGTCTGTAAGTCTTACGTCTTTACTTCTGGTAAGAGTTTCAGTTGATTATATATATTCCATTGTCTTATGATCTCAGAGGGTTCTCCAAGGACACTTGTTAAGGGGCATGGTGGTCGAGGAGGGGGCAGGGGTAGGGGTATGAATCTCTACTTCTGGACAGTTACTTAAATTACATCATGCTGTATGCTTTCAAATGGGCGTGTATTAACTTCCATTTCAAATTGTATATTACAAGTCCTTCTGTAAATTGAAGCTCAAATCGGTATCACAAAAGCAAAACAGGTTAAAGTACTCAATATTTTGAGCTTATTATTATATCTGATTTCAGAAAATTTGTTGCATTCACATTCATTTCAAGAATTTTAGTATTGTTGCTCAATTAATTGGATACGAAAAAGTAAAAAAGGGGTTTAGATGCCTTTGACCTTTGCCTTTATTGGAAAGCTCTGCAGATTATTTTGAGGGAGGTTTACTTCTTATATGTACATATCTGGCAACTAAATACAGTGGCTGAAATGATCATAATCTGCTCGTTTAATGTGCCAAGTAAATTAAAATGGTGCAAAAGATAAGATTCGTGATGGTTGGGATGGTGAACGTGGTGCTGGTGGCGGCGATCGGGGACGTGCAAGAGGTCTTCTTCTCAAGGTAGAGGATGGGGTTATGGTGGTCGATCAAGTGGATATTACAATTATCGTGAATATGATGCCCCACCTCCACGAGGTTGTGGTAAGTTTGTTGAGCATTGAACTAGTTGCTTTTTGTTATATGAGCGGAGAGGGGTTATACGTATCAAGAAATGCATAATAAGTTGATTTAAGCAACTTGCTCTGATTGTTCTGTAGGGGTTATATGTATCACTTGCATAGTTGCTGATTCTATCTTAATGAATGATTACTTGGGGTTTTGTAGGGCGTGGTCATGGTAAGGGATGGGGACGTGGCCGTGGTTGCAATCCCAGATCGGCAATAGCTGCATAGGCATGGAAAGTTGCTGAAGTATAAAAATTAAGGTGTGAGGTTGAAAAATGATAAGTGGATGCCTACTCTGCTTTTACTTGAAGTTTGGTGATATTTATGGGCATTGTCTTTCATTTCAAATTGTGAAGTTTCGCGACTACAGTGCTTGCATTTTTTAATAAGTAGATTGTTGTGGCGTAGGAACATCTCTTAGTTATTCAATTTTGATAAGTTTTTGGCATAGCAAGTTACAAGATTGTACAATTTTTCCCCTTTCATAGGAATAATAGAGCAGTACATTCTTTCATTCTTAATATGAATGGATGTCCCGTGCAAACTTTTCCTTTGTCAGTATTATTTGTGTGTTTACTTGTTAATTCTAAACTGATCTTTCCAAGCATTTTGGGCACCATTTCTTCTCTTACATCTTGGTGGCCCAGATAGTATTACAGCTTATTCTTTGGAAGATAATGAATTGTGGTTAAGGCATTTGCTTGGGCTTGTTTTCCAAGTTGGAGTGGCATTTTACGTCTTTTTCTCATGCTGGAGAAACCGTGTATTAACATTTATAGCGATTCCAATTTTTATCACTGGAATTATCAAGTATGGAGAGAGGACTTTTGTGCTCAGGTCTTCAAGAGCTAAACAACTTAAAGACTCCTTACGTCCAACTCCTGACCCAGGTCCGAATTATGCTAAAATCGTGGGAGATGACCTACGATTTGGAAGAACATCAGAAATGGATCTGATGCCAACAGCGATTGTTCCTCAATCCCTTCAAATGCCAAAGGAAAATGATCTTGTTGAAGCTGATTTTCTATTCAAAATATTTAAGTATCTGTTTGCAGGGTTAATTCTTAGCAGTCATGAAAGAAAAAAGACGCACTCCATCATTCATAAGAAGTCCGCAAAAGAAGCCTTCAAATTGTTAGAAATTGAGCTTGGATTCATGTACGACATGCTTTACACCAAGGCCTCCGTTATTTATACAAGATTGGGTATCATTCTTGGTTGCATCTGCCTATTCTCCCATATTTGCATATTAGTTTTCTTTCAAACCATGATTCATAAATTTGTCTATCTACCAATCGACATCTCTATAACTTATGCACTCATCTTCGGGGTTATAGCTTTAGAGGTGTATGCATTCATCATACTTGTTTTTTCCAATTGGACAAAACTTTGGATGATCAATAGCAATTATATATCAAATGATGCATGTTTTCATGGTTTACGTTGGTGCAATAACAAAAGATGGTCAAGATCCATGGGTCAATATAACGTAATAAGTTTTTGCCTCAAAGACATATCAACCAAATGTAGTGACCTTTAGAAGTCACTTGGCATCAAAGAAGATTTAGAGAAGTACTGGAACTTGACATGGAAAGATGTGAATGATGATTTGCAAGAACTGATCTTTGAGCAACTCCATAAGATCACTAAGGAAATTGTAGAAGAGAGTTTCAATGTCGAGTGTTGCAAAGAGATTCTGGCTCAGAGAGGTAATAATTGTCCTGAACAACTTCATTGGAGCACAATTGAGGTAGATTTTGATTGCAGTGTTCTTCTTTGGCACATTGCTACTGATCTGTGTTATCAAGTTGATTTGAATCATGAACATGAAGATGCTAATCAACTTCCTCCAACACGTAAAATTAGCAAATGTTTGTCAGATTATATGTTGTACCTTTTAGTTGTATGTCCAACCATGTTGCCAAAAGGGATTAGGGAGATAAGGTATAAAGATACCTGTGCCGAGGCCATGAGGTTTTTCGATGAAATGAGGTTTGGTAAATCTACTAACAAAAAGCATGTTTGCAAAAAATTGCTTGGCATTAACACTAATAATAACATAGAAATGATAAAGGGAGAAAAATGTAAGTCGGTGCTCTTTCATGGATGCCAACTTGCCAAGGAACTGCAAGCATTGGAATTAGTCGAAAATGGGAGTAAAGAAGAAAAATGGAAGACGATAAGTGATGTTTGGGTGGAGATATTGGAATATGCTGCAAGTCATTGTGAATGGAAAGAGCATGGGCAACATCTTATGCAAGGTGGCGAGTTTCTCACTCACTTATGTCTTCTTATGGCTCATCTTGGTTTAAGTGAACAATACCAAATTGAAGCACAAAAGATTCCATCAGTAACTTGATTGTGTTAGGAAAGAAAGAATAAGGTTGTAAAAGATGAACATTGCTCTGGAAAGTATAAATATATATTTTTTAAATTTTGTCTATAGTAAGAGGGTGAAATAATTTTTTTTTTTTATCTGATTGTTTTAATAGTTTGTTGTTTTTACTTTTACCTTAAATTTTTATTTGTACTTTTGTGAATAAAGATTCATGTAAATCATTGTAACAAACTTTGTGATTCAAAATTTGCATTTCATCTGAGCGGCATTTAAGTTATTTTCTTGATTTAAGAGAGTAAATTTTTTATATATTTTGAGAGTGTTTGGTTGGGTAATCTTTGATTACCTTAGTATTGAATATTCTGATAGTATTTTTATTATAGTCTTTATATTAAAAGCTACTTATATAATGAAGAGCCAAAAAATTAAAAACTTATTGCAATATTTGTAATAAATGACGTTATGGTATTTATATTAAAAGTCATTAAAAATTATGAGAAGTTATTTTAAATGTTTTGTGACATTTTTTATTATTATTAATAATACTATAATAAATATTTAATTTATAGATAAAATATTTAGAAACATTTTAATTTCGTTTCAAAGTACTCATATTAAGAGATGAAATTTTAACTTCATCTATCAAAGTTTAATACTTAATTTTAAAAACAAAATATTTTGGGAATGAAACTTTAATTTCATTTACCAAAACTTAGCACTAATTTTTTAAAACAATTTCAGTTTTATCCTATAATAATCATTTTAATTGACAAAATGTTAATTTTGTTAACCAAAGTTTATCACTCACTTGTTGAGATGAAGTATATATATATAAAGTTTTAATTTGGTTTTAAAACGATCATTTTAAAGGGTAAAATTTTAAAATATTATTTTTATAATTTTAATGAAAAATTATTTATATTTATGTTAAAGCTAAAAATATATATATATATATATATTTTTAATGATAAGTTTTTTGAATCTCTTATTATGACTAATTGTTATCGGACTTATATGTAGTTAAAACATCTACTACCAAATTACTTTGGTTAAAAAATGTAATAGATGATATTGTTCATATAGAAGACAGAAAAGTAAAACAAAACCCTCTAACTCTCTAGCGTCTTTATGTCTATATGTGAGCAAAATACTGTATTTAGAATTGCTGAGTGCTCGATTTTCGCTTTTGGTTTCAATTCCTAAGTAATATACCATGATAATTCCAAAGTAACAATTTGGAAGCCCAATATTCAATACAGAAGCCCAATAACTAAGAAGGTGTATTGAGAAGAAGTGAACTTCTTGTGTTGACATAGGGATATACCCCATAAACACAAACCATTTGTTTCGTGGGTTATCCGAAAGAAAGTGAGAAACTTGGTGGCCAATTGTGGGAAAAGAACCATTTAATCGTGGATTTTAGTAATAGAACTATTACACATAATATTACAAATAATATTCTCAGTTTTCTAAATTTGTGGTTCATTAATATTCAAGAAGAGGACAAAGATTCCAACTTAATCATCTTCTGAAAATCTTAACCAAGCTGAGGGCTTGCTGAGAAGTGCAACTCTACCAAAAATCTTCTGGAAAACCCTGAGAGAAGTGCTAGCTTTTGCCACGTTGGCTAGTAGGACTGGAAGAGTTACAATATGATCCAGCGAATAATTTTCAATCAGTGACTAGCGATGGTAACTTTTTCTATACCAACACCAATTTGGGTCAATATCCAACCAGTGAGGATGTAGGACAAAGGCCATTTAGGCGTATGTCTACTGCACACACTTGTCATTCACCAAGAAGAGGCAGAGGCACATAACTTTTTAGGAGACGTTTGGTTTGGGTAATGTTTGATTACTAAAATATAAAGATTACCTTGAAGATAGATTACTTAGAAGATTACTGAGTATAAATGATTACTATGTTTGATAAAATTTAATAGGTATAAATAATTATTGTATTTGGTTAAAGATAATAAAAGATTACTAGTAAATTATTTTACTTAAATGCTCTTGAATATAATTATTTTTAAATATTTTTTATATTATTTGTCATATTAATTAAAAATAAATTTATTTTTATCTCAAAAAATTAATAAATAATAATTTTTCTATAATAAATTCAAGATTATCCCAGTAATCTTTAAATACCTAAGGTGAAGATGGTAATCAGATTACCACCTATATTATCTGCCACATCAACATTGGTAATAAAAGATTACTGTAATATTTTATTACTGACAAACCAAATAAGGGAATAAAAGATAGATTACTAAGATAATTTTAAAAACCCTCAACCAAACGCACCTTTAGTGTTATCCCAGGTTTGATGTCACCTATCTTGGCCAAGCACATCCACAAAGGTCCAGTAACGGTTTATCTAACACAACCCATTTAACATTCCAAACACTTGCATATAAATCTCTTTTTGCACCTAGCCCAAACACCTATGCAGCCCCAACACTTGTCTTTTCTCACCCAAATTTGCCACAATTTGTATCATCTCGACAAACCATACATAGCACACTACAACATATGAACCCGCCTATATCACCTACTTACACAGTCAACCATAAACACAAACTTGCCTCAATTCCTTATGTTCCAACACAATTGCCTACCTAGTCTTAAGTACAATCCACAACTCCATTAGCATAATTTGCTCATTTACATAACGGATATACATTCTCATATCTTATGACTTGTTTAAGTATTAGAGGTGGTCAAAAGTCCCAAATAGCCTGTTCCAATACAATAGAGAATATGAGTTGGTATATGGACTTAGGAGCCTTAGATTATGTCACTGTAAATAACTTGTTGTAAATGAGGACTATGTAAGAAATCAATAGCTTCAGGTGGGCGATGACAAGTGTCTCAGAGTTTCTCACGTGTTTCACTTTTTTACTTCTTTCTATAATAGAAATTTATACCTTAAGAAAATTCTTTGTGTTATAAAAAAAAAAAACCAAAAGCTTATTTAGTATTTTTAAATTAACTAAAGATAATAATGTAGTGTCGAATTTTTAAGTCACAGTTGTCTCATAAAGAAATTTACAATTACTTTTACTTTTTCAATTAAGAATAATCAATTTCACCCAAATAAAAAAAAAATTAAAAATTCCTTAAACTTTTATAAGAAACCAAATTCTTGCCCTAATTCCATATTTTTTTTATAATTATATACATAATTAGTTCTCTATGTGAAAATTTAATAAGAATTTGTAACTTATATTAAATATTTTATAATTGAGGGCATGTTTAATATTTATAACACATTATTTAAGAGTAATACTATGAGTGTACACCTTTAAGTACATAATTAAGCATATAGATGTTGTGTTAACATGAGATTAGGTATTTTTTATCATTAATTTAAAATAATTAAATTACATAATGACACATCACTTGTGTAACTAATTATGAACTCAAAAGTATGTATACATAGTTTATTAATTATTTAATTCTCTTAATATCCAATCTTATAAGCAAATAATAAAATGATAATCGGTTCCATCTTAATTTGTTACTAAATATATATTATTTTCTTTTCCACTTCCATTTCTTGAAAATTTTCGATTGAGAAAGTTTCAAAGATATTACTTGAAAATTTGACGAAAATACTAATGAACTCTAATTTAACTACAACAGAAGTGTCAAAGTGATTCCTAACAATAGATATTGCTTTAGAGTGTGCTGATAGTGAGGAATCGTTGGCCATTACTAAGGCGCTTGTCTTAGGGCTCTAATACCATGAGTAGCAATAGGGAACTACCGAAGAAGATTCAAAAAAAATATTATTGATTTTTGATATCAAATTAGAAAATGTACAAAATCGACTCTATAAGCAAGAGAGTCACCACCATTTCAGAACTTTTTTTTTTTGAAGACTTTGGACATGTAAGTCCTTAGGAGAAACCATGAGATGAGGGGGTTGCAAACTGAAGTTAAAATATAATTTCTCGTCAAGAAACTTAAGCTTTTGGAGCAACTTAGATATTGATTCTGATAGCTTAGCTTGGAAAAAATCTTCACCTCACACCATGAAAAACCTAAAGTTAGGCTTAGTTTAGAGTCCATGAGGAACTCAGATATTGCTAAAATTTTGAATAGCTTAATAATATGATTAAAAGATGATAACAGTAGTATTAGGGCTGGGTAACAGTAAATATATTGATTATGTGTCAAACAGGCTCGGCTAACCCATAAAACCAAACGGGCTTGTGGGTAAATTAGATTTGGATCAGTTGATTGATCCACATTAAAGGATAGTGGAAGCCAGGCTGGTGTACGGACTGGCTGTTTCTTCTGCTCTCACCGAGGAACGCGTTCATAAATTAATCATATTCACAGCTGTGTGCAGTAAACCGTACACTGTACACATGGAATGACGAGATTATTGCCAACTGGCGTCAAACTATTGGTTTGACTAGAGGCCGACAATATTACCGACGCATGCGAATAATAATACAGCTTTCATAATTCAGTCTCGATAATTTCACCAAACTTTTTGACAGCTTACCGTGGAAAAATTCTAACAGGATTGTAAATCTGTCAATTGTCAACTTCCACTTATTATCTCACTGGCACTTACTTCTTCCCGCCCTGGCCATTTTGAATGACTGGCATTTAATATTATGGGCAATGCTGTATATCCACGTTTAATTGGTTAAAGAGTGAATTATTATTTGGTAAGATATTATTTTATTTTAAATTTAAAATTAATTAATTATATAATAATATATTATTTGAATATCTAATTATATATTTAAAAATATATATATATAATTTTATTGTATTATTATTCATTATCTCTACAGTAAAGATAGCATATTTTTGGCTAATGTATGAAGGGTAATTTGGGTATTGTATTATTTTGATAAAAAAGTAGGTAAGAAAAAAGAGAAACTTGAAGCTCCTGAACCACATCCTGGCATCCTCCACATAATAATACTTCGCTTTGATGCTTTCATCATTTTATTCTTTTGAGTGTATTTCCTCTCCAGAGCCAATTGTCAGTGGGGATTAGGTATGTACAAAATTTGATTTGAAATAGTTTAAGAGTTTTTTTAAATTAAATAAAAAATAATTTTAAAACCTTTTAAATTATACCAAATTCAATTATTTAGTTTTCCAATTAAATCAAACTGAAAAAATAAAATTATTAAAATAATTTATTTTTATATATAATATTATTTAATAAAATTAATTCAATTATAATTTTTTAAAATATAAGATACATAAAATATACATGTTAAAGTAAAATTACGAAACTAATCGCAGATGTAGTGAATGATTTATAGTTTGCACAGATACAATGCTTGTTATGGTGGGAAATAAAAACCATAAATGAGGTGAATCTCCAAACTCTCATTTTTTTTCTTCCATTTACTGAACAAATTTTCAAGGCACAAGTTTTTCTTTTCTTGTTGTAATTGATTGAGTAATTTTTGTGATCATCTTATATAGTTCGGTTTTTATTTATATTTTTGTAACAGGAATTGGTTTTGTTTATGGGATTAAATCATATATTATATTGTGTATAAAAAATTAAATTTTTTATATTATGTATCATGTATTGTATAATATCAAAAGATATATCTTTTTAATCTATGCATCCGGTCAAACCTGGTTTTTGATCGAATTTAACTGAGTCAATTATAAAACTATTTTTTATATTAATCGAACTGAACGTAGAGTCAGTTTTCAATTTAACTGGTTGAATCGATTAGTCTGATCTTATCCGGTTTTAAATTCATTAAAAATAATTAACATATGAGTAAGTGTTCAAATAATTGGTTTTATTCATAATAGTTGAATCATATATCAAAAATTAAATTTTTCATATTTTGTATCATATATTATATAATATCATAAGATATATCATTCTAAAAATAGTTATAAAATAATAAAAAATCTAATTATTTCATTATCATCTTAGAAAATATATAAAACAGATCATAAAAATCTAAAATTTCTTAAATATACTATTACCACATCAATTAATTTTAAAGAATAATATTTTAATTCATATTAATAATATATATTATATCTTGGAATATCTTCCTTGTATTAATTATACTTTTTCGCCCAAAAACTTATCTCCTTAATAAAATGGGTTATGATAGGATTGCAATTATTATATTACCCTTAATTTTTTATTTGGTTTTTATACAATTTATTACTGAATTCTTAATTTTTCCAGTTTTTCCTTATTTAAAAGTCGTATTACTCTTACACACTCTTACTTTGAAATACATGTTTTTATAAACAATAATATATTACTATATGATTTGATAATTTTAAATTAAAAAATAAAACTAATTTTTAATAATAAAATTATTCATACACACATTTTGAATACATAAATTAGTATATACTTAATATATATTATTATGTGATTAGATAATTTTAAATTAATAATAAAATAATATCTAATTATATGATAATATACTTAAATATATATTAATTTATATAATCAAAGTGACCATCTATAATATTGCTCAATTTATATACGTAATATTTACACGACATAAATTCAATGCTTGTGGACCTGGGCACGGTTTATGAACCGAAGGTTTCGGTTCGGAATCGCTGGTTCACAGTTCAAAAAAATAAAAACCCTGAATCGAAACCCCTACAGGACAGTTCGTAATCGGTTTGGAACTGACGGTTCCATTTCATGGCCCCGGTTTGAAACCGATATTAAACCATCGGTTCTAATTTATGATCCCGATTTATTTTTTAATTAATAATTATAATAATTAAGAATAAAAAATTAAAAAAATGCTTAGATTTAATTTTTTAATTAAATTTTTTACGTATTCATTTGAGATTTAAAATAATAAAAGTCTACGTAGTTCTATTTACTATTTTTCGAGAATGAATAAAATAAATTATATAATTAATCATAAAAGTTAATGAAAAAAATAGATAATAAATAAAATTAATTATAGAGATAAATTCTATAATTAATTATAAAATTGTATAATAAAAAATAATAATAATTAAATTATATAAATTATAATTATAATTGATAAAAATAAAAGAATAATTTAATTAAATTTGAGATAATTTAATTGAGAGAGTGTTAAGATCTAAGAGAATGAGAAATAAGAAATGAGAGATTTGGAAGACTGAATAATATTTATAGGTAAAATTTTATATTAAATTTTTTTTAAAAAAAAGCCAAACTGCCATATTTTGTACATTTGCAGGGGACCGGTCCCTGCAAATGTTTTTGAAGCAGCCACATTTTAGATTTTGCAGGGGACCCGGTCCTGTAAATGTTTAAAATATGGCGGTCCTTGCAAGCATTTTCCGGTTCATGTAAAAAAACTACCGGTTTATGAAATTTTGAACCGTTGGTTCATGAAACCGGACATGAACAGACGGTTCCATGGTTCGAAAATATTAAAATCGGAATCGAACCATCAAAATTCGGTTTCAATTCCAGTTCATACCGGTTTCGATTTTGACGGTTTTGAACGGGCCGGTTTTGGTCCGATTTACGGGCCAAACCAGCCCGTGGCCAGGACTACTTGTAGGAAATGAAAACCATAAATTAAGTTATTCTGTATTATTTTCTATAAATATATGATATTATCATTTTTCTTTCAAAAAATGATGTTACCATTTTTTTCATTCAATATTTATATATCATTAAATGATTAAGTATTTTTAAATTAAATATAAAATTATAATTAATTATGATATATCTAATATATATATATATATATATATATATATATATATATATATAAAATTATTTATACTCAAAAATAAATTCGAATAACAATTTTAGCTCAGAAAATGCACAAATTAGTTAGGAATGACCCATACATATGATTATTTGCACATGATTAAGAAATATGAAGGCTGTTTGAATGTACTGAATTATGAATTTATAAAAATTTTGAATAGCTTAATAATATGATTAAAAGACGATAACAGTAGTATTAGGGCTGGGTAACAGTAAATATATTGATTACGTGTCTAACAGGCCTGGCTAACCCATAAAACCAAACGGGCTTATGGGTAAATTAGATTTGGATCAGTTGATTGATCCACATTAATGGATAGTGGAGGCCAGGCTGGTGTACGGACTGGCCTGTTAACACCCTTCAGAAAGTTAATAATATGCACAGCTGTGTGCAGGTGCACCGTACACCTCACATCATAAAATGACGAGACATATTGTCAACGTGGCCTCCTCAATATATTCCTTTGATCAGAGGCCGACAGTATTACAGACGCATGTGAATGAGAATATTGGCATCTTCGACATAATAATACTTTGCTTTGACGCTCTCACCATTTGATCCTTTTTGATGTATTTCCTTTCAGAGCCGATTGTTGGTTAAAACGTTTTTCCAATTAAACTGAGAAACGATTTACAAAATTTTTAAATTACACCAAATTGAATAATTTAATTTTTAAATTAATTAAAATTAAAAAATTATAATTTATTTTAGTTTAAATCTAATAAAATAATTTATTTTAAATATAATATTATTTAATAAAATTACTTAAATTATAATTTTTTTAAAATATAATATAAATATATAAAATAAGTATAAAATATTTATATAATATACATATAAAAAAATAACAAAATTACCCATAAATGAAGTAAATGATTTTTTTTCCTATAAATACATGGTAACACCTTTTGGTTTTCATCCGTTGAAAAACCTCCAAACTCTCACTTCAATCATTTTCACTACTTTTATTGATCAAGTTAACCTTCCTTCATTTACTGAACAAATTTTAAAGGTACAAGTTTTCTTCTTTTTGTTGTAGTTAATCGAGTAATTTTCGTAATCATCTTACATATTTTGGTTTTTACTCATATTATTGTAATTAGAATTAGTTTTGTTTATGGTGATAAAATTATGTATCCTATTGTTTATTAAAAACTAAATTTTTTATATCTATATATATAAAGCTGAAATTATTTTTACATTTTGAACATTTATATTATGTATTGAAGTTTAACATTTAAGTTAGAGTTGAATATTCTGATATCAAACATGTGAATTTTTTTATTCAGGAAAAATACACTATTTCACCTCTTGATTGTGTAAATTATAAATTTTCATCTAAAAAGTAATTTTGTTAATAAAAAATTGGTTATGATACAATTGCAATTACGATATTACCCTAAATTTTTTATTTTGTTTTTCACACAATTTATTATCAAATTCTTAATTTTTTCGGTTTTCTCTTATTCAAAAATTATGTTAAAATCTTACACGCTTTTACTAGAATCCGACATCCATTTTTATTTTCTCAGCTTTAGTGGTGAATGTTCATATTAAGGGCGTGTTGTACAACATTTCAAAAAAAGGAAAAAAAAAAGAAATTGATTTTTTTTTCATTTTTATTTTTTATTATATTTGGCTTAAAAGTTAGAATTACAGTTGGTTTGGTTATTTTTTTATTACATCGGGCTTAAATTCTATATACATACTATTACTGATTCTATTTCCGTTCTTAGGCCCTTGTGGTTCGATTGTGAACATGATGACGAAGGCCATGAGATTGTCTATAAGCGGAGCCATAAAACTTTGGAAAGGATATGAAGCTCGTGTGATGATCTTACTAAGTCTTTGTCTCCAAATCATCCTCATCATATTTGGTTCTCGGCGAAAATATTTAAAAAATTATTGGATTAATCTTCTTGTTTGGTTAGCATACTTGGCAGCTGATTTGGTGGCAACAACTGCCCTGGGCCTCATTGCCAGTGGCGTTGAATCTGATCATAAATCCCTAATAGAAATCCAAGCATTTTGGGCACCGTTTCTTCTCTTACATCTTGGTGGTCCAGATAGTATCACAGCTTATTCTTTGGAAGATAATGAATTGTGGTTAAGGCATTTGCTTGGGCTTGTTTTCCAAGTTGGAGTGGCGTTTTATGTCTTTTTCTCATGCTGGAGAAACAATGTATTGACATTTATCACGATTCCAATGTTTATCACTGGAATTATCAAGTATGGAGAAAGAACTTTTGTGCTTAGGTCTTCAGGAACTAAACAACTTAAAGACTCCTTGCGTCCAGCTCCTGACCCGGGTCCGAATTATGCTAAAATTGTAGGAGACGTGCTAGGATTTGGAATAATATCAGAAATGGATCTAAAGTCAACAGCAATTGTTCCTCAATCCCCTCAAATGCCAAAGGAAAATGATCTTGTTGAAGCTAATTTTCTATTCAAGAGATTTAAGTATCTGTTTGCAGGGTTGATTCTTAGCACTCATGAAAAAAAAGATACACGCTCTATCATTCATAAGAAGTCCGCAAAAGAAGCCTTCAAATTGTTAGAAATTGAGCTTGGATTCATGTATGATGTGCTTTACACCAAGGCCTTCATTATTTATACTAGATTGGGTATGATTCTTCGTTGCATCTACCTATTCTCCCATGTTTGCATATTAGTTTTCTTCCAAACCATGATTCATAAATCTGTCTATCCGCCAATCGACATCTCTATAACTTATGCACTCATCTTCGGGGCTATAGTTCTAGAGGCGTATGCATTCATCACACTTGTTTTTTCCGATTGGACACAACTTTGGATGATCAATGGCAATTATATATCAAATGATGCATGTTTTTATGGTTTACGTTGGTGCAATGGCAAGAGATGGTCAAGATCCATGGGTCAATACAACCTAATAAGTTTTTGCCTCAAAGACATATCAACTAAATGTAGTGACCTGCAGAAGTCACTTGGCATCAAAGAAGAGTTAGAGAAGTACTGTAACTTGACATGGAAAGATGTGAATGATGATTTGCAAGAACTAATCTTTGAGCAACTCCATAAGATCACTAAAGAAATTATAGAATGGAGTTTCAATGTCGGTCACTACAAAAAGATTTTGGCTCAAAGAGGTAATAATTGTCCTGAACAACTTCATTGGAGCACAATTGAGACCGATTTTGACCGTAGCCTTCTTCTTTGGCACATTGCTACTGATCTTTGTTATCATGTTGATTTGGATCATGAACATGAAGATGTTAAAAAACTTCCTCCAACATGTAAAATTAGCAAATGTTTGTCAGATTATATGTTATACCTTTTAGTTGTATGTCCAACCATGTTGCCTAAAGGGATTGGAGAGATAAGGTATAAAGATACCTGTGCCGAGGCTATGAGGTTTTTCATTCAAATGAAGTTTGCTAAATCCACTAACAAAAAGCTTGCTTGCCAAGAATTGCTTAACATTAGCACTGATAATGACATAGATATGATAAAAGGAGGAAAAAGTCAGTCGGTGCTCTTTCATGGATGCAAGCTTGCTAAGGAACTACAAAAACTAGAATCTGTCGAAAATGGGAGTAAAGAAGAAAAATGGAAGACAATAAGTGAAGTTTGGATGGAGATATTGGAATATGCTGCAAGTCGTTGTGAATGGAAAGAGCATGGGCGACATCTTATGCAAGGTGGCGAGTTTCTTACTCACTTATGCCTTCTTATGGCTCATCTTGGCTTAAGTGAACAATACCAGATTGAAGCAGAAGAGATTCCATTGCCAACTTAGTTGTATTAGAAAAGAATGAATAACGTTGTGAAAGATGAACATAGTTGTGGAAAGTCTAAACATATATATTTTAAATTTTGTGTGTAATAAAAGTGGATATGAAGGTGAAATGATTTTCTTTTTTATTTGATTGTTTTAATAGTTTGCTGTTGTTACTTTTGCCTTAAATTTTTTTTTGTACTTTTGTGAATAAAGGTTCATGTAAATCATTGTAACAAACTTTGTGATTTAAAATTTATATTTCATCTACGGGCATTTAAGTTATTTTCTTGATTTAAGAGCATAAATTTTTTATATACTTTGAGAGTGTTTGGTTGGGGTAATTTTTTATTATCTTAGTAATGAATATTCAATAGTATTTTTATTATAGTTTTATATTAAAATCTACTTAAAATAATGAAAAATTAAAAAATTAAAAACTTATTGTAATATTTGTAATAAATTAAGTTATAAAAACTTTTAATGGTATTTTTGTAAATAAAGTCACTAAAAATTATGAGAAGTTATTTCAAATGTTTTATTATTTTTTTTATTATTGTTATTAATACTACAATAAATATTCAATTTATAGATAAAATATTTAGAGACATTTTAATTTCGTTCTAAAATGATCATATTAAAAAATGAAATTTTAATCATATTTGTCAAAGTTTAGCACTAATTGTCAAAGTTGTAGAAACAAAATATTTTGAGAATGAAACTTTAACTTCATTTACGAAAACTTCAACACTAATTTACATAATGTATATATATGCATTACTCTTTTTTTTAATATAAACAGTAACAGTTCTCTTTTTAAACAGTAAAAAAAAAGGTATAGAAGAGAATGATGTAAAAGTTCATTTACATATGTAATATTTACACCGGATAGATTCAATGCTTGTTGTGCTGGGAAATGAAAAGTCATGCATGAAGTTATTCTTTTTTTTTTTAAAAAAAATTTAAATACATGATAATACCTTTTGTTTTTCATCCATTGAAAGAATCTTCAAGCTCCACTTTGAGAATTTTCACTACTTCTATTAATCAAGTAAGTTGTTAATTCAAGTTAATCTTCCTCCATTTACTGAATGAATTTCTAGGTACAAGTTTTCCTTCTCTTGTTGTAGTTGGTTAAGTAATTGTCATAATCATCTTATATCATTCGGTTTTTTATTTGTATTTTCATAACTGGAATTGGTTTTGTTCATGGTGGTTGAATAACATATCGTATCATATATCAAAAATTAAAATGTTTATATTATGCATCACATATCATATAATAGCAAATGATACATCCTTCTAAAAATAGTTGATCACGTTATCATTTTAAAGAATATAAAAAACAAATCATAAAAATATAAAATTTCTTAAATACACCATTGCCACATCAATTAATTCTAAAAAAAAGTATATCGATTTATATTAGTAATACATATTGTATCGTATAATACGTATTATATAGTATTATTTTTTATTTGTATCATATCATAATATCGATATGTATCATGTATCCTAAGATACGTATCATGATTTTAGGATACTGATACTCGTAGTTTTGTCTATTATGTCAAATGATTGATGTCTGTAACTATATATTGTTCTCCAACGTCTTCTAATATGTGTAATTGTTTTGGTGCATTGTTTCGTTTTTTCTTACCATATACGTAATATATATTATGTATTGAAGTTTAACATTTAAATTAAAATTGAATATTCTAGTAACAAACATGTGAAAAATACACTTCATTTTTTATTTTGTTTTTAATACAATTTATAAAATTCTTAATTTTTTTAGTTTTCCCTTATTCAAAAATCATGTTAAAGTCATGCACACTCTTACCACAGTTCCATGTCCATCTTTGTTTTCTCAGCTTCAGAGGTGAATGTTCATATAAAAGGCATTGTGTACGACATATTGAAAGAAGAAAAGAAAAGGGAAAGTGATTTTTTTTTTCATTTTTATTTTTTTATTGCATTTGGCTTAAAAGTTAGAATTATAGTTGGTTTGTTTTTTTTTTTAATTACATTGGGCTTAATTTGTGTATACATAGTGTTGCTCTTAAGAACATTGATTCTATTTTCGCTATTTGGTGTTTGCCGTTTGATTGTTAACAAGCAGAGGAAGGCCATGGGTTTGTCTGTAAGCAGAGCCATAAAACTTTGGAATGGATACGTAGCTCAGGTGATGATTTTACTCAGCCTTTGTCTGCAAATCATCGTTATCATATTTGGTTCTCGACGAAAATTTGCAAAAATTTATTGGATTAATCTTCTTGTTTGGTCAGCATACTTTGGTGGCAACAGCTGCCTTGGGCCTCATTTCCCAAGGCGTTGGATCTAATCATAAATTCTTAAAGGAAATCCAAGCATTTTGGGCACCATTTCTTCTCTTACATCTTGGTGGCCCAGACACTATCACTGCTTACTCTTTGGAAGATAATGAGTTGTGGTCAAGGCATTTGCTTGGGCTTTTTTTCCAAGTTGGAGTTACGTTTTACATCTTTTTCCAATACTGGACCAAAAATGCATTGACATTTATCACGATTCCAATATTTGTCACTGGAATTATCAAGTATGTAGAGAGGACTTTGGTGCTGAGGTCTTCAAGTGCCGAACAACTTACAGATCTAAATTCATCAGCAATTGTTGATGTATCACATCAAATGCCAATGAAAAACGATCTTGTTGAAGCTTATTTTCTATTTGACAGATTTAAATTTTTCTTTACAGGGTTTATTCTAAGCAATTGTGAAGGATTCAACACGTACTACATCATTTTTGTTAAGTTTGCAAAAGAAGCCCTCAAATTGTTAGAAATTGAGCTTGGATTCACGTTTGACGTGCTCTACTCCAAGGCCTCCATTATTTATACTAGATTCGATATCATACTTCGTTGCATCTACCTCTTCTCTCATATTTCCATATTAGTTGTCTTCCAAACTATGATTCATAAATCTGTCTATCCACCAATCGACATCTCTATAGTTTATGCAGTCATATTTGGGGTTATAGCTCTAGAGGCGTATGCATTCATCACATTTCTTTTTTTTTTTATTGGACAAAACTTTGAATGATCAATCGTGGTTACATATCTAATGATTCATGTTTTAATGATTTACTTTGGTGCAATAGCAAGAGATGGTCAAGATCTATGCATCAATACAACCTATTAAGTTCTTGCCTCAAAGACATATCAACCCCATGTATTGGCTTTCAGAAGTTTAATCTCATCAAAGAAGTGCTACATGGTATTGGTACTTGACGTGGGAAGATGTGAATGATGATTTGCAAAATATGATCTTCGGGCAATTCCTGGAGAATAGAAACGAACTAGCAGGAGTGGGGTTTAATGTCGAGCTTTGCAAAACGATTTTGGCTCAGAAAGGTAATAATTGTCCTAAACAACTTCGTTGGGCCACGATTAAGGTAGATTTTGACCACAACCTTCTTCTTTGGCACATTGCTACTGATCTTTGTTATCATGTTGATTTGGATGAAGATGATGTAGATCCATTTGAACTTTCTTCGGAATTAAAAATTAGCAAATGTTTATCACATTATATATTATACCTTTTAGTTGTATGTCTAGTTATGTTGCCAAAAGGGATTGGACATATAAGGTATAAAGATACTTGTGTTGAGGTCATGAGATTTTTCAAACCACTGAGGTTTGGTAAATCCACTGACAAAACGTCTGCTTGCCAAGCATTGCTTCAAGAAGAAATTAAGAGAGATGACGAAAGTCAATCCTTGGTTCATGATGGATGTACGCTTGCCAAGCAACTGCAATTACAAGAATCTACCAATAATTGGAGTAAAGAAATAAAATGGAAGATGATAAAGAATGTTTGGATGCAGATATTGTTATATGCTTGTGAGTCGTTGTGGATGAAAAGAACATGGTCAACATCTTATGGAAGGGGGAGAGTTTCTCACTCATTTATATGTTCTTATGGCTTATCTTGACTTAAGTGAACAACACCAAATATAAGCATAAGAGATTCCATTGCCAACTTGATTGTATTAGGCAAGAAAGAATATGGCTATGAAAGATGAACATAGGCGTGGAAAGTAATTTTTTATATATATATTTTTGTGTAGAATAAGAATGGATATGGAGCTGGAGTGATTTTTTTGTTTGATTCTTTTAATAAAATGGATAATTTTTGTTTGTTTGATTTTTTTTCTTAATTTGAATTAATTGCACTTTTGTTATTACTAAGTCCTGGGTAAAATCATTGTAACAAACTTTGTAATTCAAATTGTGGGTTCTCTGAAAGAAAGTGAGAAATATGGTGGCCAATTGTGGGAAAATAACCTTTAGCTAGAACCCTTTTCAGCCGCTCATCAGCCGTTTCAAACGGCGACTGAATTATCGGACTAACTTCCCACAGTAAGCCCACCTTTGCTTTTGGTTTTTTATCTCTTCATAAAAGCATCTGCCCCAACTGTTAGTGTATCTTGCATTTTTAATTAATTGGCATAAAGTCAAACTTATAGATCCAGAGGTTAGTAAAACTAATGGAACATTAAAATTTTAAGAGAAAATATTTATATTCTAGTTTCTATTATGTTTGTAAAACTTTGACTTATTTAGTACAATAGTTATGAGTTCGGTTATTATATCCTAAGTTTATTTGTTCAACAAATATGGACAAAATTTTAGGTTATAAAAAATAATCCCCGACTTTTTCCTTCTTAATATTTGTTACATCCCATTGAAGTATGAACAAAATCAACTCCAAAACAGTCACCACTATTTCAGAACAAATCTTAGTAGAGTACTTACATATTTGGAGACTTGTCATTGATTTGAAATTGAAATACTTTTATTTACGTATGGAACTCAAATTATATTTTATATACCTGCTTCATGATACTTTTTACTCTGATGTTATACTTTAACTTCTTTCTATAAACATATTTGTTGTCAGGAAACATAAACTTTTAGAGCAATGAGATGTCCTAATCATATACTCAGTTTTGAATATCTGATTAAGTATCCAAATGATATATCGTTATGTAATTGAATACTTTTTTATCTTTAACTCAAAATCACTTAATTACTTGATAATACATCATCTAGGTGAATATTCAAAATTGAGTATATATAGTTTTATTAAAACTTTTATTGGAAGTAAGACATTACCATCTCACAATTCTATTAGGAAAAGAGTACCTATTTTACATAGATTCTTGACTTTAATCATTGGACTTGGATGAAATGATATTGAAGTTATTTTAAAGTAGAATTCATTCTATCTCATTTCATGCGTCTCTTAGTTCACTTATGTGTTATTGTAGCCCTATCATATGAGTGATTATTTCTCCGTTGAACTTTAAGCTCTTTTGATTGTAAATTTATCTTGTAGTTTTTATATAACACTAAGCAGGCAATAAAAATATGTATATAGACTTCATACACAATGAAATATTACATTCATAGATGTTTTATAAATGATTCATAAATTTTGTAAACTATTATTTTTTTTCTTTACAATGAAGTTATGTTTACCGATTTCGAATATATAAATGAATATATATTTGATGTATGTTATTAAGTGATTGAATGATTTTAAATTAAAAATAAAATAATATGTAATCACGTGATAACACATCATATATTTTCTCAAAATTATGCATTACTTTTTTTTTTTATTAAATACTAACGGTTTTCTTTTTAAATAGTAAAAATGAAGGAATAGAAGTGAATGTTGCAAAAGTTAATTCACGTACGTAACATTTACATTGCATAGATTCAATGCTTCTTGTGCTGGGAATGCAAAACCATGCATGAAGTTTTTTTTTTTAAAGTTTAAATACATGATAATACCTTTTGTTTTTCATCCATTAAAAGAATCTTCAAACTCTCACTTAGATAATTTTCACTACTTCTATTGATCAAGTTAATCTTCCTCTATTTACTGAACAAATTTCTAGGTACAAGTTTTCCTTCTCTTGTTGTAATTAATTGAGTAATTTTCTTATTCATCTTATATCATTTGGTTTTTTATTTGTATTTTCATAACTAGAATTGGTTTTGTTCAAGATGGTTGAATAACTTATCGTATTGTATATTAAAAATTAAAATTTTCATATTATGTATCACGTATCATATAATAACATAAGATACATCTTTTTAAAAATAGTTGTAAAATAACAACAAATTATAATTATCACATTATCATTTTAGAGACTATAAAAAACAAACCATAAAAATCTAAAATTTCTTAAATACACCATTGCCGCATCAATTAATTCTAAAAAAAATATATCGATTTATATTGATAATACATATTATATCGTATAATATATCATGTAGTATTATTTTTTATTTGTATCATATCATAATGTCAATATATATTATGTATCATAGAATACTGATACTTGTGGTTTTGTCTTATTATGTCGAATGAATGATGTTTATAACTATATAGTATTCTCCAATATCTTCTAATATGTGTGATTGTTTTGGTGCATTATTCCATTTTTTTTCTTACCTTTTTCTGTGGTAAGCCAAGCATTTTGATTATTTGAACTTCTATTGTTATTTTTATTCAAATTTTCACATATTTGTTACAAAAATAAGAACTTATAAGACATAATAATTAGCTTGAAATATTCTTTTTCTTATTTATGATTCTTGAAAAAGATTATTGAAACAAAGAATTTTACTTTTAGTTCAATTTTGAAACTGAAATTATTTTTGCATTTGAACATATATATTATGTATTGAAGTTTAATATTTAAATTAGAATTGAATATTTTAGTAACAAACATGTGAATTTCATTAGAAAGGAAAATAACACTTAAAAATCTAATTTTGTTAATGGAAAATTGGATATGATACAGCTGCAATTATTATATTACCCTTAATTTTTATTTTGTTTTTATACAATTTATTATAAAATTCTTAATTTTTCTAGTTTTCCCTTATTCAAAAATCATGTTAAAGTCTCACACACTCCTACCACAGTCCAATATCTATCTTTATTTTCTCAGCTTCAGAGGTGAATGTTCATATAAAAGGCATGGTGTACGACAAATTAGAAGAAGAAAAGGAAAAAGAAAATGATTTTTTCTTCATTTTTATTACATTTGGCTTAAAAGTTAGAATTATAGTTGGTTTGGTTATTTTTTAAAATTACATTGGGCTGAATTTGTGTATACACAGTGTTGCTCATAAGAATACTGATTCTATTTTCGCTGTTTGGTGCTGCTTGGTCAATTGTTAACAAGTAGAGGAGGCGGTGGGGTCGGCTGTAAGCGGAGCCATAAAACTTTGGAATGGATACGAAGCTCGTGTGATGATTTTGCTAAGCCTTTGTCTGCAAATCATCCTCATCATATTTGGTTCTCGGCAAAAATTTGCGAAAACTTATTGGATTAATCTTCTTGTTTGGTCAACATACTTGGCAGCAGATTTGGTGGCAACAACTACCTTGGGCCTTATTTCCCAGGGCGTTGGATCTGATCATAAATTCCTGAAGGAAATCCAAGCATTTTGGGCACCATTTCTTCTCTTACATCTTGGTGGCCCAGACAGTATCACGGCTTACTCTTTGGAAGATAATGACTTGTGGTTAAGGCATTTGCTTGGGTTTGTTTTCTAAGTTGGAGTTGCGTTTTACATCTTTTTCCAATATTGGATCAACAATGCATTGACATTTATCACAATTCCAATGTTTATCACTGGAATTATCAAGTATGGAGAGAGGACTTTGATGCTGAGGTCTTCAAGTGCCGAACAACTTACAGATCCAAATTCATCGGCGATTGTTGATGTATCACATCAAATGCCAAAGAAAAATGATCTTGTTGAAGCTTACTTTCTATTTGACAGATTTAAATTTCTCTTTGTAGGGTTTATTCTAAGTAATCATGAAGGATTCAATACGTACTACATCATTTTTGATAAGTCTGCAAAAGAAGCCTTCAAATTGTTATAAATTGAGCTTGGATTCATGTTCGACATGCTCTACTCCAAGGCTTCCATTATTTATACCAGATTCGGTATCATTCTTTGTTGCATCTGCCTTTTCTCTCATATTTCCATATTAGTTGTCTTCCAAACCATGATTCATAAGTCTGTCTATCCACCAGTTGACACCTCTATAGCTTATGCACTCATATTTAGGGCTATAGCTCTAGAGGCATGTGCATTCATCACGCTTGTTTTTTCTGATTGGGCAAAACTTTGGATGATTAATCATGGTTACATATCTAATGATTCATGTTTTAATGATTTACTTTGGTGAAATAGCAAGAGATGGTTAAGATCCATTCATCAATACAACCTATTATGTTTTTGCCTCAAAGAAGTGTTACTTAAGTACTGGTACTTGACGTGGGAAGATGTGAATGATGATTTACAAAATATGATCTTTGGGCAACTCCTTAAGAACAGAAACGAACTAGTAGGTGTGGGATGGGGTTTAATGTCGAGTTTTGCAAAAAGATTCTAGCTCAAAGAGATAATAATCGTCCTAAACAACTTTGTTGGAGCACAATTGAGGCAGATTTTGATCACTACCTTTTTCTGTGACACATTGCTACTGATCTTTATTATCATATTAATGTGGATGAGGATGATGTGGATGCTATTGAACTTTCCCTAAAATTTCAAATTAGCAAATGTTTGTTAGATTATATGTTATACATTTTAGTTGTATGTCCAACCATGTTACCTAAAGGGATTGGATATATAAGGTATAAATTTAGGTATAAAGATACTTGTGCTGAGGCCATGAGATTTTTCGAACCACTGGGGTTTGACAAATCCACTGACAAAATGTTTGCTTGCCAATCATTGCGTCAAGAAAAAATTAAGAGAGATGATGAAAGTCGGTCGGTGCTTCATGATGGATGTAGGCTTGCTAAGCAACTGCAATCACTAGAATCTACCAATAATTGGAGTAAAGAAATAAAATGGAAGATGATAAGGGATGTTTGGATGGAGATATTGTTATATGTCACGAGTTGTTGTAGATGGAAAGAACATGGTCAACATCTTATGGAAGGGGGAGAGTTTCTCACTCGCTTATGCGTTCTTATGGCTCATCTTGGCTTAACTGAACAACACCAAATTTAAGCATAAAAGATTCCATTGCCAACTTGATTGTATTAAGAAAGAAAGGATATGGCTATGAAAGATGAACATAGGCGTGAAATTTTTTTTTTTTTATAATTTTGTGTAGAATAAGAATGGATATGGAGGTGGAGTGATTTTTTTTGTCTGATTCTTTTAATAGAATGGATAATTTTTGTTTGTTTGATTTTTTTTTTCTTAATTTGAATTAATTGCACTTTTGTTATTACTAATTCCTGGGTAAAATCATTGTAACAAACTTTGTGACTCAACATTTATATTCATTTGGGGGGCATCTAAGTATTCCTTGATTTAAGAGTGTAATATTTTGATATATTTTTTGGGGTTCTTTGGTTGGAGTTAATCTTTGATTACTGCAGTAATTTACTACTGAATTTATTTTGTTATTAAATAATTAATAAAATATTCTAATAATTTTTTATATATAACATGTAATATACGAGTTAATATAATTATCAACTTCGTTATATCTATTTGCTAATAGTTATGTTGTAAACATAGGTATTCGATTATCAGACTGAATGAAATTAAAAATCTTGTATCTCCTTTATTATTTTTTTAATACCTCTTTGCAATAGATATCAAGGTTTCATCATATTCTCACCGTTATTATCATAGCCTAACTTGGTAAGGCTCCGAATTGTATATTTCAATTAATGACAAAAAATTTCATTAAGAGATACAAAGCTTGTCTCATGTTTTAGTAAGCTTTTGTCTTTTGTCTTCAAATCATCCTAATCGTATTAGAGCAACACTACATTGACATTTAAAACGGTTCCAGTGTTTATCATTGGAATTATCAAGCATTGAGAGAGGACTGTGTTGCTCAGGTCTTCAAGTGCCTGCGTCCAGCTCTCAACCTTGTGCTGCAATCGTAGAAGAATAGCACAAATTTGAAAAACAAATGGTCCGAAGTCATCGGCAATTGTAGATGCATCACACACGTTACATGCCCACGGAAAATGATCTTTTTGAAGTCCGCAAAAGAGGCCCCTAAATTGGTAACATTTGAGCTTGAATTCATGTACGATGTGCTTCTTTAGTGTGGCTGATTGTAAAATAGCTAGTGAAGTGTGGGATACATTGCAAAATTATTTTGTCTCTGAATCTCTTAGAACTAATTTACAAGCATTTTAGAAGGGTAATTTGAGTATAATGGAGTTTATTTATAGAATGAAGGACATTTATGATGCCCTAGTTTTGAAAAGTAGTAATTCACTCCTAGGGCTTTTTTTCATTATCCAGCGACATTTCCTTTCTCTTTATCTGACGATCACTCCCTCACCATTTCTCCCACCCTCCGAATAACAGTCCTAAACTTATTAGAAAGATGATTTTTTGTCTTTATTGACGTAAATAAGATTTCTCATCTTCATCGGGAAAAACGAACAACTTCATCTTCTTGACGAAGTTGGGAGTGTTTTCCAACATCAATTGATGTCTTCTAAGCTTCCAAATGAGAGAAGCTTGACCACTAGAGCGAGAAGAGGCATCAAGAGATATTCTTGGTTAGCAATGACATCGGATTTGATGTTAGAGATATGGAAACTAAACTCTAAGAGGGAAATGTCATTTTTTTAAACTAAAACTGTTAACTTTAATTATCCATGAGTGAGTGTTTGAGATTTTCAAAGATAAGATATAAGAATTCGGAAAAACAACATACTTTGGGTGAGAATAAGTCCTTCGACTATTTAGAATTTTTGAGTGCTTGATTTATGCTTTTGGTTCCAGTTCCCGAGTAATATATCATGATAATGCTAGAGTAAAAATTTGGAAGCCCAATAACTAAGGAGGCGTATATAGAAGAAATGGACATCTTGTGTTGACATAGGCATACGGCCCATAAGCACAAACCACTTGTTTCGTGGATTCTTTGAAACAAGGAAACATGGCTGGCCAATTGCGGGAGAAGAACGTTCAGCCAAAACCCTTATCAGCTCCTCATCATCCTCGAGTAAAGAAACCTTTTGATTTTCACCGTGGACTTTTTTAATTATTTTCAAAGAAATGTAAAACGAGCTCGTTTCAATGTCTAAGCTGAAGTACAAAAGTATTCTTTGTATTTTTAATTATTTATCAAATGGTCATAGTTATATTAAAAGGTTCCCAATATCAATATTTCTTTTATGACTCGTGATTTTATACCTTCTATGGGACTCGCACAAGTCATCCTGGAGGTAAGGTCCAATTTCAGCAGAAATCAAAGTTCGAGTTTTAACCGCAAACCCTTGTTTGTCTTTTTTCTTTAAAAAAAGCAATTTTGACAAAAAAATAAATAAATAAAAACCTGGAATTTAGGCAATGCTCACATGGGGAGTCTCCCTGTCTCATCATTGTATCTATGTATGTATATCGATTCTTCGTAAGTAGAATTTCTTAAGTTATAATATATATAGAGAGAGGCATTAAGTTGGCGTGTGTGTGTAACTGATCTTGGCATGTGTATGTTTGTATAACTTGAATTTTTTTGTTAAAACGAAATTAAGTTGGTGCTGCCATTCTCTGTTTAATGGGCTTGTGGGGTATAAATAAATTTATATGAAGCCACTTAAGGTTGAATTTTTCTAAATATCAGTTACATTCCATTGAAGCAGTTATGTTTGTACGGTAGGTCATTGAATTGTTTTATATTATGATTATTAGTTAATTAAATATTTTACATTTGAAAAAATAAACTGGGGTTGTTTCTAAGAAGGTACTTTTCTTTTATGAATTGAATAGTTGATTGTGATTGGCGTTATCTTAATATATAATTTTATGCCCTGTCCAATCGCCACATATAATAGCCAGTTTACAAGTAATTTGCCTTGATTAGGTTTGCTTTTCATCTAAATTCAAAGAAGTATCAGATTTATCTCTGATTTAATTGAATGAATTGAGTTGGGTAAGCTATTCAGTCTTGTTAGATGCTCCTCTATATTGCGTGTACACAACTTCGAACAACACTTGTAATTTCCAAATAAGATAATTGGAGCAAGTTAGGTCTAGAGATATTGCTTGAAATTTGAGGAAAATACTGATGAACTCTAATTCAACTATAACATAAGTGCTTAAGGGATTTCTAGCAACGTATATTGCTTTAGAGTGTGCTGATTGTGAGGAATCATTGGCCATAACTAAGGCACTTGTCTTGGAGCTTTGATACCATGAGTAGGAACTGGGATCGTTGAGAGAGAATTTAAAAGAAAATGTTATTGATTTTTGAAATTAAATTACAAACTGAACAAAATCAACTCCATAAGCAAGAGAAACCACAAGGAGATTGCACAATTTTTGTCTTCAAGATTGAATCCATGAGGATTGAATTTCTTAAAAGGTGGTGACTGCCATGTTACCAATAAGTCTAGAGTTTTGTAATAAATTTTTGTTTATTTGGTTGATTAATATTGTCTTAGGAATAATATCATTATTTCAATTTGTTTACAAATCTCTTTAATACATAAAGGTACCTATAATATTTATAGTATAAATTACTTGAGGGATTATGAATCAAATCAACTTCACTAATGTATGATTATTTTCTATGAATAAGTTGAGGATAATCTCAGTGGAGTACTAACCTATTTGGAGATAGACGTGTCATTGAATTGAAGGTAAAATATAATTGTATGTGTGGAACTCAAATTATATCTTCGTATACCTGCTTTATTATACTTTTTATTAATTTTTCTGTTATCACACTAGACTTCTTTCCATAAAAATATTTCTAGTCAAGAAATGTGAACTTTTAGAGTAATATTATGTATACTCAATTTTGAGTATCTGATTTGATACTTAGATGATGTATCATAATATGATTAAGTGATTTTTTATCTTTGATTTAAGATATATATAGTTTTATCAAAATTTTTACAAAAAATAATGCGTTACCATCTCACGATTCTGTTTAGAAAAAAATACTTATATTGTATAGAATCTTGTCTTCAATCATTGGACTTGGATGAAATGATATTGGAGTTATTCTAAAGGAGAATCCATTCTATCTTATTTCACACGTTACTTAATTCAATGTAAATTTTGAGTGATTCTTTCTCCATTGAACTTTAACCTCTTTTCAATGTCAATTTAAGTCTTCTAAAAATAATATAACACTAAGCAAGCAATGTAAGTATGGATATAGATTTCATGCACAATGCAAAATTACATTTATCATATGTTTTATAGATGAATCATAAATTTTGTATACTAATATTATTGTTTTGTGTTAAAGAAATACTAAGAGATATCGTTTTTAACAGTAAAAATGAAAGTACAGGAGAGAATGTTGCAAAAGTTACTTTCATTTATATACGTAATATTTACACTGCATAGATTTGATGCTTGTTGAGTTGGGAAACGAAAACCATAAGTGAAGTTAATTTTTTTTTCTATAAATACATGAGCAGAACTGCTTGGCAGACTTGAGAACTGGGCAACACAATTTCCAGATAACTTGCAGTCTTGAAAACTGGAAAAAAGCAGCTATCTGGAATTTGCAACATTAAGACTCTGCTGGAATATGGGAGAAAGCTACTGATGCAGAGAGCTGGTTCTGGCATGGGGCAGAAATAATCTCTAGGGGAAGACTTTTCCTGGAATTCACAACTGAAGCAGAAAACCAGGCTCCAAAAGCTGAAAAAACTGGGCAGTGCAGTAAGATGCTGCTGCAGAATTTTTGAAAATGCAAAAAACCATTCTGCTGCAATATAATAAGGCAGCAGATTTGATCACTCCTTTGTATGTTTCTTTGGGCGGAAAAATTCCAACAAGCAGCAAGAATGGATTCTCCAGTAGCAAACTGAAAAAAATCAGCAGAAGAACCTCGTAATGGGCTGGAAAACATAATGTTCTGCCAGAACACATTCTCCCTCCTGCTGCCAACTCTAAAAAAATACACCAGAAGATAGGAGTAATTACACTTGATGAAGAGACACACATCTGCCAAATGAAATTATCACTAAATAACCAAGAATCCATACTATAAAATCCTGCAAGACAGAAAACATGTTAAGAAACAAAGACCCCACTCCTGCGGATTTTCCCTGAAAATGCACTTAGGTAGTCCCCACTTGTTAGCAATGCAAGCAGCAATTCTATCTGGCTCACAAGCTTTGTCTCTCACCACAAGCTTAATCTCTTCGATGATATCATTCAACTCTTTCCTCGTATCTGAGAAGATCCTTTTAGCTCTTTCCATCCAAATTAAGTATATGGTGGATCCAAGGCAAAGCTTTCCCAAGGTGTGTCGTAGGCCTTGCGAATTCCATCAATTTGAAATAAGCTTCACATACTCTTCCCAAGGACAAGGTACCTCAGGCCACATAAGTTGAGAATTTCTTTCCAAATTCTATTGGTCACCGAACCGCCTAAAAAGAGATGATCCAAAGTCTCATTGTTGCAATTACAAAATGCACAGCTCATGTCATTTGTGATCCCCTACTTAACCAACCTATCCTTAGTGTTTATTCTAACCTTAATGGTAACCCAAAGCAAAAAATGAAAAAAGCATGCCTGGGAATGTACTTCTTGAACCACACTAGATTTCTCCAATCTACTTTGGGGCCCCTAGTTCTAATCTTACTTCACACTGAACTCAAAATTTTTATTTTGGCTCCGATAGGTACCTGGAGAATGTGTCGACCAAGCTGATCACCTTCCCCTGTTCTTGGCACAACTGTGGCAGTAACTCAAAGGTTGCAGTTGAGTGGAGCTTGAGTAATTGTATTTTATGAATGTAGCAAATAATATTGTAATATAACAGTGAAATGATAACTTCTGTTATGTTGATTTGCTATGGAAATATAGCCAAAAGGGGTGTTACATTTTCATTGCTACTATAGTGCACATAATCAAAGATAATGAACCCAGCATAATCAACAACGGGAATTCCCTGGAAAATTATCCATGAACCAAGAACTAAAGCAACTACAAAAGTAACTAAGCAAGACACAAAGACTCAATTCTTCACCAACTCTCGAGAGGCTGGGTTTTGTTAGGAACCGAACTCTTATTCAACTAAAACAGAAAATTAAAACACAAAAACATAATAGACAGAAAATGCAACTCAAAAGAAATATTGATAGAGAATGACAAAGGGCAGTTAGTAGTAAAGAGAAGGGTGGTAGCAGAAAATAACAATTGTATTAGAAAATGTCAAAAAATTTATTTGTATCCACAGTTTTGTTCCTTATCAAAAGTTTATCCATTAATTTAAAAAAAATTTAAATACTCACCTATCAATTTTATCAATTAAAAAAAACCATTAAATAACAAGAGTTTAATTGTAATTTAATCTAAAATATGGCCAAAAGACTATTTCCCACCCAACGTGTGCTCTAATCTCAAGTTTCTACTCTTTAATTTTAAAAATTCTGTTTATTCACCCATAGATGATTAAAATTAACAGAATTCTAACCTTTTAAAATTTTATTTTTTTCTCCCTAAACCCTAAAAACTAATCATTTCTTTCATAGGCCAACTTTTAAAAAATAATATTTCCCCCATAGAGTTTAGTTTTCAAACTCCGACACCACTGTCGACAGTCTCTCTTTCCCGAAGTTTGCTCTCCCTCCAACAATCCTTTTCCTCTCAGTTGGATGTCTTATCAACATCAAATGAAGAAACTCTTCGTCTTCCTAGACATCTTCTTTTGGGAAAAATGAAGAGCTTCGTCTTCTCGATGAAGCTCTTTGTCTTTTCAGATTGATTTGATGTCGATCGAGTGTCCAACTGAGAGGAGAGAGATTGCTAAAGGGAGAGAAAGTTTCAGAAAGGAGAGGCTGCTAACAATGGCATTGGAGATGACATCAGAGTTTGAAAACTAAACTCTAGGGGAAAATGTTATTTTTTTAAAACTTTGTCTATGAGGGAAATAGTTAGTTTTTAAGATTTTGGAGGGAAGAGAAGATTAAATTTTAATTTACTTTTAATATTATAAATAAAATGATAATTTCGCTTTTAAAACTGATCTTATAGGTGGGTGATTGGGCCTTTGCCTCTAAAATATCTAACCTCACTTAGAAACCCCAAAAACTTCTATTTTATCCTAATAGCCGAACTGATTTTTCTAATATTGATCACCATCACAGGAGGCTACAGTAGTCACACAATTACCATTTCTCAAGAAACAGGTGATCTTGTTCACAATCACTGGCCTTAGGAATCCATTTATCCAGCGGAACCACACTAAGCGCCCCACACCGCGCCCCCACCCCCCACTCCCCCCAGCCCGTCGCCAAGACGCCCTCACAATCTACACTTATAGTGCTTCAGGTTCATTATTAATGATTGAACTTTATGACTCTCATCTCCGACTCCTATAATCTATTATTCCATTATTAGAAATTATTATAAGCATTAGGATCCTCTACCGTCAAAGAAGAAGGTGCAGTCTGAGGCTGAATCTGATGATTGTGTATATTTTGGCTTATCTGTCAGAGAACTTAAGACGTATGTGTTTATATGGATACTTGCTTTATCATTTGCATTAATTAGTGGTCATTGTGGGAGAAGTTCGGTTTCTGCACAACTAGTTTTTGTAGAATTTACTCTGTGATCTGCACACGAGGTGCTTGATTATTTGCCCGACAGAACAAGCTTTACCCGCCAACCAAGCCTTAATTTTATGGGTTATACCTTTAAAAAAAATTGAAAGGAAGCTTTTAAGTTTATCATTTTTCAGAATGAATTAATTCCGGGTCTCACAAATTTGTAACGGTAACTTTAAGTTTACCATTGTAAATCAGTAATTTATCTTTAAACTAACAGAAAAAGTTAACTGAATTAGATTATAGGTAACATTTTAAATTTTTGAAATTTATCGTGCATGAGTTTGTCAATGCATCAAACATTGGGACGGCACAAGTCCTTTAGCTTACTTGGAAACTTAAATTTAGTGGGAACTTCATAATCGATGTAAAACTTGTGTTGGATGGTTTCACCAAATCAACTGAATGACATGTTAAATGCCAAAGGGAAATATTTTCTATTCAAGAGATTTAAAGGGTTAATTATTGGCTATTATGAAAGAAACGATACCTAGTCTATCATTCATAAAAAATCCCCAAACACATGGGTATATACTTTCGATTTGATGAACTTTAAGAAGTTTTTTATATCAAATTAAAAAAACAGTTTAAACAAATTTTAAATTAAATTAAACCAAAATATTTTAAAATTCAAACTATATTAAAAAATATAATTTTAATTACAGTTTAAATTTATTAAAAATCATTTATTTTTATATATTTTGTATTTAATAAATAATTATTAAATCATAATTATCAAAAATATAAAATAAATATGTAAAATGAAAAGGAAGTAAACAAATATATAAAACAAATAGTATTCCTA
This sequence comes from Mangifera indica, assembly GCF_011075055.1. NCBI lineage: Eukaryota > Viridiplantae > Streptophyta > Magnoliopsida > Sapindales > Anacardiaceae > Mangifera > Mangifera indica. The sequence continues at coordinate 10,292,061 of NC_058152.1, read as the reverse complement.
ATTGCCTGTTGAATTTTTTTGTCAAATGGTTTGGTAACGATTATTCGCCGTGATATCATCATCACTGACACCAGAATTACCAGGAAGGAAGATACATTTACTAATACGGCGAACGAACGGCACAAACTTCACCATTCTCCTCTTCTTGGTGAACAAAGCTTCAATATAGAAAACTACATCTATATATCACATGTAGCTTATCTTTCTCTAATGAAAATTTTTACTCTACTGTGAACGGTATTTGCAAAGTGATTGTGCGTTCGCATATATAACATGAAAAAGGACAACCAATAAAAATTATGTTGCAAATTTATAGCATTGTCAAAAGTGTACAGGTAAAAATAATAATAATAATAAAGAAGAAAGAGAAATCTAATAGCTAAACATAAAACATGCTTCAACATAGAGATAGGTAGAGATAGATTTAAAGTGAGTTTATCGAGGCTCAAGATGAGTTTAGCTCGAACGAGTTTGAAACAACAAACACGAATTGAAAAGTAAAACCAGAAATAAGTGCAAATCCGAATCCAAACTCAAACTATAGTTGTGTTTAGCTTACCAGTCAAGTATGACTTGTCTAAACCCTTAACAAATAATATTGTTTTCAGCCCTATATAAAAGATAGGGTTGGATGCAAAGCGAGTTTATTTGAGCTCAAAATGAGCTTAGCTTGAACGAGCTTAAACAGGAGTTCGAGACAATGAACATGATCCTAATCACAAACATGTGAGTGAGCAAACTCAGCGGGCTTGAACCTAAACCCGAGCCAAGCTGAGCCCAATTCAAAATGAACCAAGCTCTGTTCAGGGTCGGCTGGGCTTGGCCGTTTCCAGCGCTACTTTCAACATTTTGAATGCAGAATTGATCATCGTTGAAAGAAGAGAATCTTTGCTTGTATTTTAGGCAAATAAATGCCAAGACACTGATATAATCTTTATATCAGTATTGAATCAGTGTTATTTATAAATGTAACATTCATAGGAGTTGAAACTAGAGATCTTTTTTCTTCTTGGTTTGTCAAAATCACAGTCTTCATTAATCATCCTAAAAAGCTCGAGTTCAAGAACAAAATCCCGTAGACTCAACTCAACGTGTAAACTCTATGGAGTAAACAAACAGATAGGGACTTTAAGAATATATACCAACAGGCTAAGCCGATAAACCATCCTCCAAACACCGACAAAGAATCTGGCACATATAAGATGTATAGCTTAGAAGGTTGACAAATAGAGGTCGAAAAAAGAGAAGATGCATAGAGGAAAAAAAATTAAGAGAAAAGAACACAGAAAATAAAATGTTGAAAAATAGAAGACGAAGAAGAGCAGGTGTGTAAGAAGAAAGATTAAAGGAAATAAACACAGATCTGCATTGAAACAAACTTTTGAACAATGCTTCTTCTCATCGAATCTAAAAATTACCAGCAGTCTCTATTTAAAGAATTATCGAAGGAAAATGCAAAAAATACAAAACAATTGCATCAAAGAACTCTCACCGTTTGATATTTCATCAAGCAACGATCATAAGCCCGTCTGATCTAAAGCCAAGGTCATGATTTTCTCCTCCAAATTTTTAGAGAGGAAAAGACATCGAGAGAGAAAAAAATCTTAGATCTGAATGAAGTAGAGAAGATTTGACCGCTGTGGGAAAAAACAATAACTTCGTGAGAACGAGACCTTTTCTTTTTTTCACATATATCTTATTTAAAAACATCAATATTATATGGATACATTTTTAATATATAATTTAAATATATATATAATATATCATATATAATTAGAAATTATTTTATCTTTAATTTAAAATCATTCAATTACATAATAATTATACACCAAAATTATATACTAAAAATATATATGCGTGATTTTATTTAGTTAAAACTCACCATTTTAGGCTCAACTTTATACCTTTTCACCTCCTAACACAACTTTCCTAGGTTATTAATTAATTATTTATTTATTAAAATATGGTTTAAATTTTGATTTGGTTTGAAAATAGTTTAAACTGTAACTCAAACTATAAATTATTTTTCTAAAAATTATCATTATAAATCAAACCATTTAATAAACCAAACTAAAATATAATTTTCGAATAGTTCGGTGTGGTTTTATAATTTGAATTGAATACTAAACCAAATTGTAATTTTCAAACAATTGGATCCAATTTTATGATTTAAATTGAATTATACACACCTCTCGCCAAAAGAAGCCTTTGAATTGGTAGCAATTGACTTTACAGGCTTATGGATTTTATTGTACTGTTTTTCTATGACCGGACGAAACTTTGGTTGATCAACCAAGTTATGTTTGACTATGCAAATTGGAAAGGTTTACTTTTGAACAATAACAAGATATGGTCCGAATTCACGGGTCAATACAAACATTTAGGTTTTTTTTTTAACCATATATCAATAGACCTCTAACAGTAGTTTGAGTGACAAAAGTGGTTATCTAAATATAAAAGTAAGGTTTAAAGGTGGGTCTCCAAAATTAATGTTATTAATTTCGATAACATTAAGTGGGATAAAATAAGATTAATTCAAATTATTTATAATTCAAATGCATGATAATATTGATATTGTTGTAAAAAAACTTTTTATTTATGTATTTATAGAAGATCAATGATAATAGGAAGATTACTTTTTACAGCCCAAGCATTTTGGGTTCGTTCGTTCTCTTGCATCTTGGTGGCCCAAATACCATCACGGCTTCTTTCTTAGAAGAGAATGAGTTGTGGTTGAAGGCATTCGCTTGGGCTGGTTGTTCAAGTTGGACCGCCATTTTACGTCTTCTTTCAATACTGGAGTAACAGTGCATTGACATTTATAGAGATTCCAATTTTTATCACTGGATTATCAAGCATGGAGAGAGGGACTTTGTTGCTCAAGTCTTCAAGTGCAGAAGAAGAGCACAAATTTCAAAAAACAAAAAAGAGAGCCCGAACTCTTTGCCAATTGTAGATGTATCACGTTAAATGCCAAAGCAAAATGATCTCGTTGAAGCTCTGTTTCAAGAGATTTACGTATCTCTTTAAGGGGTTGTTTATTGGCTATTATGAAAGAGACGATACCTACTCCATCATTCATATGATCTCCGCAAAAGAAGCCTTCAAATTGGCAGCAATTGAGCTTGAATTCATGTACGATGTGCTGTATTAGTTGTCTTCTAAACTATAATTGAGCGGTCTGTCTATTCAGCGATGACAGCTTTTTAACTTCCTGCACTCGTACTTGGGGCCATTGCTTTACAGGCTTATGGATTTTATTGTACGGCTTTTCTCTTTGGTTGACCAATCATGTTATGTCTGATAACAATATTTGGAATCCATGGGCCAATACAACCTTTTAAGTTTTTGTTCAAACAATATATCAATCGAATTTATTGACTTTCATAAGTCAGTTGGCATCAAAGAAATTGTTAGATCTAATTAGATTTGTTAAGAATGTTCATACAAGATTATCAAGATTAACAAGCAATCAAATAGAATAATACAGTATACGAAATCAACAAGAGCAGAAACAAAGAATACAAAAAATACTTGATTCGAGTTTCGATTTGAAACCCTACATCCAAGACAGAGATAAGTCTCTTAGTCGAATCCACTATAGAACACAAGCGATTACAGTTTATAGAATATCCTCCGATTTACACCTCACACGATTATAATCCACCGTGAAACAAAACCTCCTAGCAAGCCTTCTACAAGACTCAAGACACACGCACAATCGGAGAAAACCAGGAGATTTCTCCTTGGCTCAACTAAAATCAAAGAACAAGAACAAGAATAGAAACCCTAATCGCAAAAATGGAGCAGAGCAAAGCAAACCAGGGAGCCGACTCATTATATAAAAAATGAGCGCTCAACCATAATATACTTAGGGTTACATTTCAGCGAAAGGACCAAACTGCCCTCCATGTACAAAATGACATTACAGACCCTAATAAGTTCTATAATGACCAAAATCTCCTTAGCACCTTTAAGCCATATTCTACAGAAATATTATCAGTTACCGGTACTCAGACATGGGAAGATGTGAATGATGACTGGCAAAATATGATCTTTGAGCTCCTCGAGAGAAGCAGTAACGAAATAGCTGGTGAGAGGTTTAAAGTCAAGCGATGCAAACAGTTGTTGGCCCAAAGAGTTGATTGTGTGCTTTCAAAAATGAATTGTGTTGATGAAATTCGTTGGAGCATTGAGTTAGACTTTGACTAAAGCCTTCTTCTTTGGCAGAGTGTTAAAGATCTTTGCCATTGATTTCCATGGACATGCATAAAAGCTCATCAACTTCCCGTAGGATGTAAAATTTCGCAAATGGTTGTCATCAGATTACATTTTGTATCTCTTAGTTGAGTGTCCAACCATTTTACCCAAAGGGATTTCGGAGATAAGTTGGGTGGTAAATCTAGTGACAAACGTGAAGCTTACAAGGCATTGCTTTGAAAACGGATGATGTAGGCTTGCCAAGCAGTTTCTGCATTTCAGGTGGAATAAAGAACAGTAATGAGAGATTATGAATAAAGTTTGTTTGGAAATTTAGGGGATATATTGCAAATCATTGTGGATGGAAAGAGCAAGGGCAACATCTTATGAAAGTGGAGAGTTAGTCACGCAAATTTACCTAGTTGCGGCTCATCTTGGCTCAAGCAAACCATATCAAACTGAAACACGGCTAATTGACAGCTACATATATTCAAAACCCACTGACCGGTTACCTTAAGGAAAGTTGATACCAGACTGTGAAATCACCCAGAAGCTTTGAGCAAGGGACTAGTAAATAAAAAAAAATTCTTTATCGTATGTTATTTTTATATGTTCTCATACAAAATGTGAAAAACTGAAGCAATTAGAAAATTCTGATTAATCGATCAGTTAGCCCACAAGATTAAATTGATCAATTAACTTCTGGATTAAGCAAACTTAACCATGAAACAAACCCTCAATCAAAGAAATATATGTGACACCGATAAAAGAACTCCAAATATTCAAGGCGGCTCGCACTGTAAACACATCATCAATATTATCAAACGAAGAGGAAAATTCTTTGCTTCGCCTACAAAAAGAAAACTCTGAAATAAATCATGATATGTGCTTCATGAAACAGAAGCTTTATGGCTACCTTTTCCATACTCAACAAATAATTTATTTTCTAGGCTTTGCGAAGCTTTGTTTCATTTGGGATTTTAGAACTTTGAGATGATTTGAATTGTATTAAATTGAATAAGGAAAAATTCCCTTCTATATAATTTCATTGATCTCTAAATAACCTGCATACGAAAGAGATGATTATATTAATCTCTAAACTTCCTAAAGCTCTACTAGATTTCTTCAATGCATCGACCTTCGTTTCATCTCCAACGGCATCGGTTCTGTGGTCATATAAATACTTACGAGTGATCGATATCTCTTCTTCTTCTTCGGCCGATAACTTTCTCCTTCTTCTTTCCCAAATATCTCTTCAATCTTTGCCCAAGTGAGGTCATTATGTCTTCGCATAAACTCTGAATCACCTAACTTCTTCTTCTTCGTTTCCTTCTTGTAATTGCACTTGTTCTCGCAGCTGTTGCTATCTTCATCGCTTAGTTGCATGAGCAGCTCGGCTGCTTCAGCCATATCCGAGTCCGATAAAAGCTTTTTCAGGGGTGGTCGACATAAACATTCTGACTCCGCCATTGAAATGGAATAATTATAAAAATTCAAAACTCAAAGCCTCTGCATCCAATTCAAGCTCTCTCCTTTCTTGTTTTCTCAGGCTTAGAGCGCGTTTTGAGGGTACTTGTTGTATGAGTTTTGAAGAAGAAGAATAAAAAGAAGCTGCAGCGTTGGTGCAATGAAGACCGCTAGAAGATGTGTAATTAAATATTATCTTAATTTTTTTATGATTTCATGCTCCCGGTTCTATCTTAATATACAACTCAAATATATTTTGATCCCTCCGATCTTTTTCCATTTCATCCTCACTTTTATTGATCTAATCTTTGCCCTCAATCACCGGTCTAAGTTTTTCAATTTGTTTTTACTTGTGGTTCCAGTTGAGATTGCTTAATTAAGAAGACTAATATGTTGTAACCAAGACTTGTGTAGGCCCCTACTAATACAGTGATTAAAGAAATATTTTGATCCGTTGGATGTGGGGTTGAACGAGTCAGATTGACTATCTGAAATGAGAAATTGGTCAAGTCTAAAGACAGAGAAATATACATCATAAGACGTTAATGGAAATTATCATGTTGACCAAGCAAGTTAAGGAGGGCCATAGCTCTCTCCTTAGAAAACAAGTCTTGTCAGATTGCGACGTTAAAATTTGGGAAAGTTTCTCACCAAAATTTTAATTTCATCTCAAAATTATATCTATCCCGTATGAAAAATCTATACATCAATTATAAACTAGTTATTATCTAAATTTTTAATTAAAAATAAAAATAAAATTATTATTTTATTTATAAATCTTAAAACTTTAAAATTTTTATCATTTCTCCCCCCCCCCCCCCCCCTCCCCCAAGATTTTAAAAATCAATACTTTAACCAATTTTCAGAGTTTAAAATATTTAGATTTCATCCCTAGAGTTTGTTTCCTTCTTTGACCACTACTATTTTGATCAATAGTCGATGTTTTTTACCTATCTTCTAGATCTGACTACGAAATACAGCTATCCAGACATGATGACAAAAAACGATAAAACGTTGTCCTTTGTTATTTAGAAGACTCAATGAAGGACAACGTTTCATCATCATTCATTGTGTCATCTAAAAGCAACGAAGAAAGATGACGAAGCGTCGTCTAGAAGCGACGATAAAGTGTTGTTTTTCATCAAGTCTTCTCGATCTGGAAAACGAAGGTCATCTTTCATCAAAGAAGACCGTCGCTTTTTCCCTATCATCGATTAGTTCCCCAAGCCATTAAAGATGAAACTTGGAAAGGGGGAAAAGTGAATTTTTCAAAGTTTAATCATGGGGTAAATGTGAGTTTTATAAACTAAAGAGAGGAAATGATAGAATTTTTTTAGGTTTTAGGGTTTATAGATAAAATAAAGATTATACCCCTCCTTTTAACTAAAAATTTAAACGACAGTTAATCCATGAATGAATGTTTAAGTTTTTTATTTGTTATGGGTATAATTTTGAATTTGAATTAAAACTTAAATAGAAAATTATCTTTTTCACTTAAAATTATAATAGTGATTTTGACCTTATCGTTCTAAATTCGAATACACATTCAACATAAATAGTTAAATTTGAAATATAGTTTTAACTTGATAATTTAATTTTCAATTTAATGTATTTATCTTTTTAATAATTTTCGTTGTTTGGATATACTGTACATCTATATAATGATATTATTTATTCATTGAATCATTTCACTAACCATTTTCTATTCAATTCTATCAATAAATTTTTTATTGGGATTTAATAAATTATCCTTACATTTAAGGTTTTATCACTCATTGGCGACTTTCCAAAAATTTATGAAATTAATACCCTTAAATTATTAATATTGTATCTGAAACAACTCCTTAATGTTAACTCTGGTAACTTTAAAAATCATTATTTATCCACCCAAGAGTAAATCTGTTAGTTTTAAGAATAAAATTATCATTTTATATTTAATATTAAAAATAAATTTAAATTTGATTTCATTTTCTCTTTTAAACCCTAAAAACTAACAATTTTCCTCCAACATAAGTTGTCAAAAACAACATTTTTCCTCTAAGGTTTCCAATTTTTTAGATTCACTTTTTTTCAAAGATGAAGAGATTTCTCTAACGATCTCCAAACAACACCTCTTCTTCTCCAACATATCCTCCTTTCAACTTTGTGCAACGACATCGTCGTCGTCAAAGAATAAAGACAACTCGTCTTTGTCAAAGACAAAAACGAGTCATTTTCGTTCTCTGACGATGACAATATTGCACAATGTTGGAAAGAGGATACATCCAAAGGAGGACTTGTTAGAGAGGAAAAGACATTACCTGAAGATTGTTAGAGAAGTCTCTTCGTTGTTGA